>NC_055998.1:55403640-55706671 GCF_018446385.1 Zingiber officinale | reverse complement strand
CATCTTGAAATACCTCATGATCTAAAGCAATTGACAATTTCCTTCCATTCTCAAGAGCACGCTTACAATAACAATACACCACGCGCAATGATCTTGGCACACTTGATAACAAAGTCTGGTTATTTTCTACATGTGCTGTTTTCTTCATTTGATGCTTCTAATAATTGTAATTGTAAACTTTTTAGATAGGTGCAATACTAAATAGTTTCACAGATATTTACTTTGAAATATTATCTTAGATGTACCTTTTGTCGTAGCATCAGCAGGTGTTTTGGCCAAGCCACATGGGTTCCAACAGCATCACCAATAGTTTCACATTCATTGGGAATCAGAACTAGCAAACATGTTGATTTCTGCATTGCTTCATCGATGGATACACGCATACAATTCTTGGGTAACGGAACACCATGGAGAGAGTGATTAACTCCAATGACCTCAACAACTGTACCATATGCAACAATGTCTGTGCTAGAATCCAATGTCAAAATAACTGATTTACCCTAAAAGATAAATAGTTGTGTCATTGAATTATACTAACTCTTTATTTTAATAATAAATATAACCACAACTTATATACCTGTAAAGCAACTTCTTTATCCACAACTTGCATTTCGACATCATTGAACTCTTCATGACTGGGGAAAGTCTTATCGGTGTTTAGTTTATTGTCATTTTGCTGAGGTAACTTTACCGAGCAACTTCCTTTGTCATCAATGTCACTGCCCCATGCACCCTTTTTGTAGACAATTGCTTCAAGGTTTTGAATGCGTGTATCTTGGTCTTGAATTAATTTTCTAGCCTCCACCAACTCTCTCTTTTGCTCAATCAGTAGCTCTCTATCAACATGGTCAGTCTTCCATCTACTACCATTAAAGAACAATGATGGAGTGATATGACCTCCAACAACCCTCACACGTCCACTATGTTCTCTTGAATTGAGTGCTTTCGTAAGAATATCTTCTTTTGTCCCATTAATTTCGAGTGTACCCTCACGCTTCTGTTGTATATAATCATCCTGTCATCCAAATAAAAAAAAATTACTTTAAAAGTTTCATTGAAATACAATAATTGATTTTTACTCATAGCTTCTCACAATCTTGTCTATTGTTTGTTTCAACTCTTGGCCATCAAATTTCCCTTCTTTATTAACCCTTCCTTTCTTCCAAATAATAGCTCTATTGATTTCATCATCGTCACATAATTCATTTGCCTAAGAACAAGAATAATTGAATGATATATGTTAAATAAGAATGATTATTAAATGCTAAACAAAACCGTTATACCAATTTTATAAGCAAAATATACTTACTATTTCTTCAGCATATCGTGCATATCCTTTACGAGCAAGGCGATGGGGTATATGTTCTTCTTTCTTTTCTCCTTCATTGTTCACTTAGTTTCTAGTCAAGTGAAACATTCCACATATCAAATTTACTAATTCATCATTTACCTTAATATCTACTTATTTTGAAAGAACAAAAGACTAAACTTACAATAAAGTCATCAGACATGCGAGTCCTGACAAAAGAAATCCAATCATCTCTTGCAAGACCATAGCCGCTAGGTGGTTCATCCAACTCTTCGAGTTTGTCAAGCTTCTTCGAAATGAATGTCTGAGTGAGATGGGATTTAAACTGACGCCACTTATTACTTGCTGAATTCAAACATCCCTTCTTCCAACTTGGGGGAACATCATATGTCAGCTATAAAACACAATTGGGAATACAATAAACTGATTAGTACCTATATTCATCATTGACACCATAAGCAAACACAATTTCTGGAAATTATTCTAGCATTGAAACAACACACACATACATTAAGTTTAAGGCATTCTCATCATTGAGTGTTTTGGAGATCTGAAATTACCAAAACAAAGCTAATGCAGGAGTGCTCGTGGCTTTTGATTTGCCCTATTTGTTTATTAGTTTAATTGTGGATCTATTTTCAATCTGGATGATTTAGTTAACGATAGAGTCTCAGCGCTGTTAACATCGTTCGCCTTATTATAGGCAAGTAGTAACTCGCATGGATGTATCCACTTCCGAATATGATGAAACTAATGCCTTAAAATAGGAGGTTATTATACACCCATAATAATTTGGTTGACAGTAGGGTTGTAATATCTAAAACAGAAAACATTTGATATTCAAGTTATTAGATGGATGGAAGCTTTGGATTGTAGTAGACAACCACAAACAATGAGATATACAACCATTTCTCTTGTATTTGTATAGTTTTGTTAGGAAGATTGAGCTTTAGTATTTAACATGTCTAGAGCCTTAAGTTCAGTTGTTGTGCTATTGCACATATTGGATATTTGTGTATATCAGATATAAAATCATGCCCTTAACATTTTGTTTGAAGAATCAAGTGCAAGTAAAGACATATACAAACAGCACTAGCTTTGGACACTGATATGACAGACAAATGGATTTGTTCTTGATTTCGTACAATTAACCTAGGACAATGTTAGGATCCTTTGAGGATTGTTGGTTACTTATAATCCTAAGTTTTCTAGTTGGAGCAACATTCGTTTTGAAATTGTTTGATGATTGGCAGTTGGTAATCAGGTCTTACAATGTTTGTAGATTTGGTAATTTCTTGTTGAGACACTGGACGACAATGCAATCCTGGTTTTCTCTTTGCTTTACAATTGTTTCAATGCTAATGCAGAAACAAAGCTACCAGAACTAAGTACAAATGAAAACCCCACTGATATAGAAAAAGAACCTACTGAGGGATCTAAAACTGAAATGGAACAAGGAGAATCACGAACAACAGAAGAACAACCTACTGAAACATACGAAGCTGAAAGAAAGGAAGCAGAACCTTGTGAAATTTAAGAACCTTCAACTGAACTATCTAAACCTGAGCAAATGCAGCAGAGCAACTTGAAATAGAAAACCAATCTTTAACTTGTATATATAAAAATCATACTGTTGAATGCTGGAGTAGCAAGAACAGCAGGCAATTCATACTGTTTTACTATCTTTAACTCATCTTTTCATGCATGCCATGATATGACAAATAAAATTTGCAACATGATAATTGACCAGAATTTCTTTAACTTACTTACATTAACTAATTCCCATATCAATTCTTTAACTTCATTTGGAACTTGTTTCCACGTCTTGTAAGATATCTTGACCTTTTCTCGAGCAAGCAAGCCAATATAACTTTGCATTGCAATAACAGCTCCTCCTACTGGCTGTCCAAGTTTATTAAATCTTACCTCATTTCGAATTCCTTGAACCCTTTGTTTAGTAAGCTTATCCAGATGGGTACGACCTCTAGATGTTCTTGTTGTTTCAGTGTCTGTAGATTCCAGCATTGTCTCAACCTGTAAACTGTTGTTAGTGGATGTAGATGCAATTTTTCCTTTGCCCTTCCCAATCGTTGCAGGTTGTCCTTTTCTCTTGCTTGAAGCATGAATTGTGTCATCACCATCAGATTTGATTTTAAGCTTTCCAAAGGATGCCATAGATCTCAAATTTAATCTATTGATAAAAAAGTGAAACAACATATCAATATTTAAAAAAAATACACAATAAGAAATTCACCTACAAAAGAAAATCAACATACATAGATAAAAATTTGAAATACCATCATGTGCACAAAATCATATTCAAAAACAAGATACATATCAATATTGTCTACAAACATATCTTCAAAAAAAAACTATAATTGGTTAAACATTTTCAACCCAAGTGCCATCACAATCTTCACGAAGGCATTGGGGTTCATTGTCATCTACTCCGTAAGCATCCATTGATGGTAACTCTCTGGTAAAAGATTGATAGTGGACTATAGTGTCTTCCAATTCATCCCCATTTGCATATTCAAATGACTCTCTAGTAGGAGTTGCAAGTACAATACTCCATACAGGATCTTCAGGATCTTCAATATAAAATACTTGCTTCGCTTGACTTCCCAAGATAAAAGAATCTGATTTGAATCCAATTCGTTTCAAATTTACCAATGTGAAACCAAGATCATCTACTTTTATACCATTATTATTCTCCACCCAATTACATTTGAACATTAGAATTTGAAATTTATGGTAATCAAGTAACCATATTTCTTCAATAACTCCATAAAAAATCATGTCCGACACAATTGGATTTTTATCCTTTGCACTGGCAACTTGCATTGCCTTTGCGACTAAGCTTACTCCAGAATTTTGAGCAACTCGTACATCATCACGTTCTTTCGTAGCATAAGTAATCCCATCAATCAAATAACTAGAATACTTTAACACTTTCTTGCTAGGTCCACGCGCTATCCACTTTAATCTTTCAGATATTTGAAGGGTCGAATGGTCAACCGCACGTTCAACCTATAGTTAACAATATAATAAAATTTAAATTTTTACGTAAGATACCAAGAGTTGTATGTATGCTAATACATAGTAGTTTTGGAACGTACAATATCATGCAACCAGTTAATAAATGTTCGGTTATGCTCATCTTGTAGCCACTTTTTGGACTTAGCTTTTTGAGGAAATCTTGCTCTCAACTCCACCATGTGTGCCCTAATAGAATTATTTTAAATAAATAAACCAATAGAATGAATTCAAATTGCATAAAAGTATTGATAAGTTAGAGAACATACTCGATATAAGGATCAATCTCATCATCATTCGTCAATATGTAACGATGTGCTTGTTGCAACTCATCATGCCTAGCGGAGTGCACTATTGCACCCGATAAAGGCTTAGTACGTTCTACTTTGTGATGACTTGATGGTATCCCAATTGTGTGGACATTAGATAGATAGTCTGAGCAAAATTCGACAGCCTCTTCAGCAATATAACATTCGGCTATACACCCTTCAGGCCGATTGTGATTGCGCACATAACCTTTCAAAATCTTCATGTATCTTTCAAATGGGTACATGTGTCTATACCAAACGGGTCCGCACAATTTGACCTCTCGCACGAGATGAACAGTTAAATGAATCATTATATCAAAAAATGAAGGAGGGAAATACTTTTCAAGCAAACACAATATCATTACAATCTCTCTTTGCAAGTCATCCATCTTTAAAACGTCTATTACTTTACTATATAACGCATTGAAGAAGAAACACAACCGAGTGATAGTATCTCTGACATGTTTTGGCAAGACACCACGAATAACCACTGGAAGTAATTGTTGCATTAAAGTGTGATAGTCATGTGACTTAAGGCCAACAAGTTTCAAATCCTTCATCGACACAAGGTTTTTAACATTAGATGAGTAACCTTCAGGGACCTTTATTCCTGACAAAGAATTGCAAATACTTCTTTTCTCAGCTTTACTTAGAGTGTAACAGGCAGCTGGCAGAAACGTTCTTTTCTCCCCAATCCTTGGTGCTAGTTTAGTTCTTAAATTCATTTCCATAAGGTCTAATCTTGCTGCGACTCCATCCTTTGTTTTTCCTGGAATGTCAAATAATGTACCGATGAGACTTTCACAGACATTTTTTTCAATGTGCATCACATCAAGAACATGTCGAACATGTAGCTCTTTCCAATATTCAAGTTCAAAGAATATTGATTTCTTTTTCCAACATGTTTCTCCATCATTCCTCTTTGATGATAGCTTTCCGCTGATTTTTCCCAACTGATAATTATTTCTTTCAACTCTTTCCAAAACTTCATGGCCACTCAATGGCTTTGGTGCAAGGTTAAATTCTTGGTTTCCATTAAATGCCTTCTTTTGCCTTCGATAAGGATGACATAAAGGTAGAAACCTTCTATGGCCTGTATATGACATTTTTCTACAATGCTTCAACCTTGTTGAATAAGTTTTTTCTGCACAAATAGGGCATGCATGATATCCCTTCACAACACATCCTGACATGTTCCCATATGCAGGAAAATCATTGATTGTCCATAGCAGAACAGCTTTAAGAGAGAAACTTTCTTCTCGATATGCATCATATGTTTCGACACCTTTATCCCATAAACATTTTAAATCATCAATCAGAGGTGCTAAGTAAACATCAATATCATTTCCTGGTTGTCTAGGACCAGATATCAACAAAGTGAGCATAATAAATTTTCTCTTCATACACAACCATGGTGGAAGGTTGTATGTGATCATTAAAACTGGCCAACAACTATATGTAGACCTCAACAAACTGTGGGGATTAATCCCGTCTGCTGATATAGCCAATCTCAGATTTCTGGGCTCAGAAGCAAAATCAGGCCACATGCGATCAACTAATTTCCAAGAAGGTGCGTCAGCTGGATGACGTAAGTATCCATCATGAATTCTTTTATCAGTATGCCAGGTTAACTCCTTGGATATCGCCTTATTCCGAAACATTCTTTGAAATCTTGGCATGGGTGGGAAATACCACAAGACCTTTGCAGGAACTCCTTCTTTTATCTTGGATTTGTTGCTCAACTTCCACCTTGATGTCCCGCAAGTAGGGCAATTGGCAAAATCTTCGTACTCCTTCCGGTATAAGATACAATCATTAGGACAAGCATGAATTTTCACGTAATCCATCCCTAATGCACGTAAGCTTTTCTTTGCCTCATACAAAGATAAGGGTAATTCATTGTCATCTGGAAGCATTTCTCCTAACAAAATAAGTAAATCGGTAAAACTTTTATCACTCCAACTATATTTTGCCTTCAAGTTAAATAATTTCACAACTGCAGATAACTTTGTGAATTTTGTGCATCCAGGATATAAACATTTCTCGGCATCTTCAAGTAGCTTATTGAACTCGCTTGGATTCTCAACATAACTATCATATACAGCTTGCACCATATCTATAGGCTCCTCGGCAAAATATTTGTATTCATCTTGCCCCACGCGATCATTACTGTTCATTGAGTTTTCTGTCATAGTTCTTTCCCCATGCCATATCCATGTATGATATGTCAAATCTATACCATTACAATACAAATGTGCCCTTATAGTTTCAACATTTTTCTTCTTTATGTTACCACATCTTGCACATGGGCAAGGTATTGCATTAGGATCGTTAGCGTTTTCCAGTGCAAATTGCAAGAAAGACTCTACTCCAATATCATATTCACTAGATAGTCTATCCTTTGACATCCATTCTTTGTCCATTCTTGTTATAAGTACTAATCAGCTAGAAATGAGATAACACCTACCTTCAAAACAATTGTACAGTATACAACAAGATCTTAACACAATGAACAAGAAACATAAGATATTCTTAGCATACAATCTATACAATCAAGTAACTAAATTATTAAAATAAGCGAATCTGCTAATAAGAGAAAAACTATCTATGGATGTGAAGAAAGGGAAGGGTTTAGTGCAAAAACGTGAAGGGTTCAAAACCACCTTAGATGAAAAAATATTTGAAATAAACTATAATGTGAACTCTAGCTCAAAGATAGGACTATTAATGAATACCAAAAGCAGATTAAAAATTTGTCAAGCAAGCAAGCATATTGAAAAACTTGAGGCAACTATTGTTTCATTGAAGAATAAAGAAACAGGAAGCTAGTCTGCAAGCAACTATGAGAAACTTGAGGTAACAATTTGTCAATTAACATTCAATATATGGTGAAATCCTCTAATATTCAGCATATTGAGAAACTACAAGAGGAAGCTATTCTACAAGCTAGGAGGTTGTCTAGTGCCACTGAAACTATTACATAGATTGCTTGACACTTTTAATTTTCCAATATCATACTGATCTTATTTTACATTCATAGATGACCAAATTCTTGTGCCTATCATGTTTGAATAACATCTAGTGTAGGTATATAAGAGCAAATCATTGACAAGAAAAACAAGCTCATGACACATCTTGAAATAAAAGAAGATAATGGAAATTCAGTGGAAACCCTGAAGGAAGCTAGGCAGGAACCATGCTCAAAGAAAGAGTCATCCATGTCTCAGAAATTTGTATCTGGGCTGGTAGTTGATGAAGATACAGATGAAATTGGAGGAAACTAAGATCAACCGAAAAGAAACTGGAGTTATGCTATATGAAGAACACAATAATGCAAAAGCAGTCGGTGCTTTCTCACAAGATTGCAATGAATTCAGGGCAAATCAACTACCAGGTGAAGACCATAAGTATGATGAGATGCCACAGGCAGTTCATGATCCTTGTTTGCTGGAAAAATCTATGAAGCAAACAATGCTGCAAGGAGACAAGGAAGTTAGCAGAAATGAAAAGATTGAAAGGATCCTTGCAAACCCAACAAATCCAGATGTTTCAGCTAGCAGTGACATTTTAAACATAGATTCAGATGCCAGGGGAAGCCTTCTGTTCAAAGATTTGGATGCCCACCCAGAAAATGATGATGATTTAGAATTACAATTGGCTAAAGATGCTGCACACATTGACAATGTTGGGCCCTTAAAGTTTACTTCAAACTTTAAGAAGACAGAAGATAATGAAAGTGGAAGAATGGAAGATATATGTAATACATGGCACGTAGGTTTACTTCAAACTTTAAGAAGACAGAAGATAATGAAAGTGGAAGAATGGAAGATATATGTAATACATGGCACGTAGGTTCATGATGCTTCTGATGGTGTGTTCTTTGGCAGTGTGGTTTCAAGGAAATGATATATTGACTAAAAGAGAACAAGACACTTTTATGCCTCCGAGAAAAGCACAAAGAAGAGAGAAAAGCGTTCGGGAGCTATGATTCTTCACCAGATTAGAAGAAGAAAAACGCACCTCGGGACAAAATGAGCCACGGCGATCGCGAACTTGTGAACGGCGTGGACTGGAAGGAGAGAAGATGGCGGTCGCCGTCGGGGAGAAGATGGCGATTAGGGTTAGCGCGGGTTTTTGGTGGCGGTGCGCGCGATGTGGTAAAAAGAAAACGTGAAGTGTTGCTAATCCATCCATCTTAAAACCTAGTTTGATTAAAATCCATCCATCTTAGAGACAACATAGTTTAACATAGGCAAATAACTATGTTGATTAAACTGTTGATTAAAACTAATACACAACATAGTTTAACATAAGCAAATAACTATGTTGATTAAACTGTTGATTAAAACTAATAGACAACATAGTTTCAACATAGTTTTAAACAACACTAATAGACAACGGTTTATTAAAACTGTTGTCGTATGTCAAATAAAGATATCTCATAGACAACAATATTTAAAAAACCGTTGTCTTTGACATAAAACCGTTGTCTTATGTATGTCAAAGACAACGATTTTTTAAATATTGTTGTCTTTTTTTAAAAAACACGACTAACAACAACAGTTTTCAACAAAACCGTTGTTAAATAACAAAAAGACAACAGTTTCTCGAAAAACTGTTGTCTATTAGGTGTGGTTAAATCTATAATTTCTTGTAGTGTCTATCAAGAATACCGATGTCGCTCCCGTCATATGGGAGGGATAGATCCCATCTACATCACTCACATCCCTATGCATAATTCGTTATATACCCAGTAATCGCCTTTATAGTCCACCCAGTTACGGGTGATGTTTGACGAAACCAAAGTACATAACTCCTTATGTAGGGAACCATGGTGACTTCAGGTCTAAGGACCAATAGTCATACTAATAGTCACATGAGAAAGTATATGATACTCATATAACGATCCATGATACTTTCTCATGGCGGGTCATTCAGTATACATTCTCCAATGCATACCCATGTGTCAACTTGATATCTCCATATCCATAACTTGTGAGATCAAGTCATCGAGTTGACCTACATGCTAGTCTTATTGCATTAATATTGTCCCTGAATGTTAATACTCGACTAGGAATGATTAAGAGTAGTGTTCCCTATATCATCTCACTATCGGTTCAACTAACCGATTGATATAGGTGAGAACCGTCTACTCAAGGACGTTATTATACTTAGTTTATTTTGCACCAATACAAGTAAGTATAATAACCAAAAACCAAATGCCTTTATTTATATAGAATATGATACAATAAGCCCAAAATACAATCATCAAATGATTGGCTCTAGGGCTCTAGCTAACAATGATATCACTTATAGTGTGTGTTGTTGATTATAAAAGGAAACTGTGTCCTAGAAATCTAGGTTGAGAATGCCCCCAAGAGGAGCTCATAAGGATTGTCATGTTGAACCCTGCAGGTGGACTTAGCCCGACATGATAATAAGGTTGAGTGGTACTACTCTTGGACTAAGATATTAATTAAGTGAGTTGTCAGTAACTCATTTAATTAATGGACATTCATTATCTTAAACACAGGGAGACTAACACACTCATAATAAGAAGGAGCCCAAAAATGTAATTTGGGATTGGTGCGGTAGTTCAATAATAATTCTCTAGTGGAATGAATTATTATTGATAAAATTAAGTTGTGTGTTCGGAGCGAACACGGGATGCTTAATTTTATCGGGAGACCAAAACCAATTCCTCCTCTCGGTCCCTATCGTAGCCTCTTAGTTATAGAGTACTATACCCACTTATACCCACCTTCATACTCATTTTATAGGGGCCGGCCAAGTTAGCTTGGGGACGAAGCTAGGGTCGGCCAAGCCTTGGTCCATGGGAGGTCGGCCCTAGCTTGAACCCAAGCCTAGGTGGTCGGCCCTAATAAAAATAGAAAAGAATTTTAATTTTAAATTTTTCTTATGTGGAAGATATAATTTAAAAGAGAGATTAAAAAATTAAAATATCTCTTTTATAAGTTTCTACAAAAGATTAAGAAAAGAGATTAAATCTCTTTTCTTATTTGTAGATCAAAAGAATATTTTATTTTTTTTCTTTGTAAATTATCCACATGTTGAAAAAAATAAAATTATAGAATTTTTTCCAACCATGAAGGGATTTTAAAGAGAAATTTTATTTTAAAATTTCCGGAAACAAATAAGGAATTTTAATTGGTTGATTTAAAATTGCCTTATTTGCTCTTCCATGAAGTGGCTGGCCATGACATGGGTTATTAGGGAATTTTATTTAATTCTTCCTAATTAGTTCATGTCAAGGAAAGTTAAGGAAATTTTATTGTAACTAAATTTCCTTATTTGCCAAGGCTAAGGATTATAAAAGAGGGGGTTAGGGTGCCTTCAAGAGACACAACCTCTATTCTATTTTCTCCCTCTTTTCTTCCTTGGTGTGGCCGGCTTCTTCAAATTCTCTCCTCTCCTTGGTGTGGCCGAACCTCTCATCTTTCTTGGAGATCAAGTGGTGGCCAGATCTTAGCTTGGAGAAGAAGGAGAGAAAGCTTGCATCCCTTGGAGCTTGGTTGGTGGAAAAGGTTCTTCATCCTTTGGAAGTTTTGTGCTTGGCCGAAACTTGAAGGAAGGAGAAGAAGGTGCTAGGTGGTTCTCGTCTCGGAAGATCGTTGCCCACACAACGTTCGAGATTAGAAGAGGAATACGGTAGAAGATCAAGAGGTCATTATTCACAAAGAAAGGTATAACTAATAATTGTTTTCCGCATCATGTTAGTTTTGTTTCTTTGTAAAAATACCAAATACAAGAGGCATGCGATTCTAATTTTTCGAATTAGTTTTTGAAGTTTTGTTCTTTTGTTTTTTTTTATTTTCCTTGTGATTTGATTGTTCTTAGCGGTTAACCTAGGGTTACTATGGGAAGATTAAATATTTAATTTCCTTAAAAGGCTTTGTCTAGTCGGTGGTGGTTGCTCCCATATCCAAGAAGGCCAAGTGCCTTGCCATGCAGTACTGGAAGCCGATTTTGGAAATAGATATTTAATTGTCTTCGTGACCTAGGTGATTTGGATCGAACGTGTTAAGTTCCGCAGGAGATCCAAGTCTAAACCTAAAAGAACAAATAAATTAAACTTAGGATCAAACGTGTTAAGTTCCGCAGGAGATCCAAGTTTAATTTAAAAGAACACATGGTAGCTAGGAAAAGGTTCAGACCTTTGTACAAAATTTTTTTACAGTGGAACCGTTAGGTTTTTCGAGTAGCAACCAACATTTTACACCATCAGGTGGTTCTACAAGCTCCCAGACCTTATTAGAATACATAGACTCTATTTCTGAATTCATTACCTTTTGGCCAAGATACTGCATCTATATCTTGGAGTGCTTCGTCATATGTTCGGGGATCAGGTTCATGTTTACCCGGGATCAAGTCTGAAGACTCTCCCAAAAACAAGAATCTCTCAGGTTGCCTTACAACTCTCCCACTACGACGAGGCACTATCTCTGGTTGTGTATTATGTGTGACACGTGTTGTAGTTTCTAGTGGTACTTCATCTTGTACTGTTGGTACTAAAGTAGATGTGTCCTCTCTTATTTCTTCTAGAACTATTTCACTCATGGGCTTATGGTTCATTACATAATCTTCTTCTAAAAATCGAGCATTGGTGCTAACAATGATCTTCTAATTTTTAGAATTATAAAACACAACCACCATTCGTTCCCTTAGGATATCCCACAAATAGACAAACTTTTGTACTTGATTCCAACTTGTCAGTATCTCCCTTCAGCACATGTGCTGGACTACCCCATATCCGGATATGATTCAGACTAGATTTACGCCCATTCCATAATTCTATGGAAGTAAAAGGAACTGTTTTAGAAGCTACCATATTCAGAATGTACACTGCTGTTTCCAGAGCATATCCCCAAAACGATTTTGGTAATTCTGAATAACTCATCATCGATCTAACCATTTCCATAAGAGTCCTATTCCTTTGTTCTGCCACACCATTCTGTTGGGGTGTACCAGGTGCAAACAATTGGGATTGAATCCCGACTTCTGATAAGTAACTCCTAAACTCTCCAAAGAGGTATTCGCCACCACGGTCAGACTGTAGTGTCTTGATACTTTTACCAAGACGTTTCTCCACATCAACCCTATATTCTTTTAACTTGTCAAAGTATTCAGACTTGCGGTACATCAGGTAAATGTATCCGTATCTTGAATAATCGTCTATAAAGGAGACAAAGTATTCATAACCACCTCTTGCCTGGATAGACATAGGACCACACAAATCAGAATGAACCAGGTCTAACGCATCTTTGGCTCTATACCCCTTGGCCTTAAAAGGTCTCTTGGTCATTTTACCTTCCAAGCAGGATTCACATGTTGGAAATTTTTTCAACTCTAATGAACCCAAGAGTCCATCGGCTACAAGCCTTTGAATCCTACTTAAGTTAATATGACCAAGCCTTAGATGCCAAAGATACGTTTGGTTCATTTTCGAAGGTTCTTTTCTCTTATTAGAGTTAGAAGATGTGTTATTAATTTCCATATTTTGCTTTGTGGGATAAATTGGATTTAAAGTATATAAATTGCCAACCAATGCACCAGAACAGATAATCACCTTATTTCTCTTTATAACGACATTGTTACTAAAGGAAACAGAATATCCATCCAAATACAGTTTAAAAATTGAAATTAAATTCTTTCTAAAACTGGGTACATAAAGACAATTTCTTAAAATCAAACTTCTATTCCTATCAAATGATAAGTAGATGTCTCCCACTGTAACAGCCACCACCTTAGTAGTATTGCCCATGTAGACGGTTATCTCTCCTTCAAATAGTCATCAAGTTTCCTGGAACCCCTGCAAAGAATTGCAGACATGATCAGTGGCTCCCGTATCTACACACTAGGTGTTGGTAGATAACACCGCTAAACATGTTTCAACTACTAGAGTATGAGATATACCTTTATTGTTCTAATTCCTACGAGGACAGTCCGCCTTCCAATGTCCTGACTGCTTGCAGATGAAGCACTTGCCCTTCGACTTCTTTATTCCAGCTTTTTGTCCTGTCTCCTGAGGTTTATTCACTCTTTTTGCTGAAAAAACCTGTTTCTTCTTCTACTTGCCTTTTGACTTAGAAGTAGAACCATTTTCAGCATAGTGAATCTGAGAGCTGTGATGAAAAATACCTTCTGCTGCCTGTAGTTCTGTCAGAAGTTCCGCAAACGTATACTCTCTTTTGTTCATGTTATAGTTTAGGTGGAACTGCTCAAAACTTCTGGGTAGCATTTGGAGAATGATATCGACCTGGGTTTCCCCATTGATTTCTCCTCCAAGGACTTGTATTTCGTTCAGATAAGCCATCATTTTGAGGATATGATCCCTTATGGGTGCCCCCTCAGACATGGTGGCTGTTATTAATTTTGTCATTACCTCTTGCCTAGCAGTCCGACTCTGGTGCCCAAAGAGTTCTTTGAGATTGTTCATTATATCATAAGCTGTTGGTAAATCTTGATGCTGATGTTGCAATATATTTGATATTGAAGCCAAAATGTAACACCGCGCCATCTCATCTGCTTTTACCCATTTCCTATGATACTCAATCTCCTCTGGGGTAGAGTCACCGTCAGGTGCATCAGAGCAAGCCTCAGTCAGTACAAACTTATAGCTCTCGACAGTAAGAACAATGTCCAGGTTCATTTTCCAATCTATATAGTTGGGACCAGTAAGTTTGTTCTCTTTCAGTATAATGGCCAGTGGGTTGAAAGTCATCCTAAGAATCACAAAATAAATTTGGTCAAGACTCTAAATTTAGAATAATATTGATTCCTCAAACAATACTATTTAAATTTACCAACACCTCAAAACACCGTGAATATTGCATGCCACGTTAGTGTGGACGTATACATATTCAACATTTGTAAGAGGAGGGAGTAACCTATTAATTTTATTATCTTGTTATCCTAACTTTATGACAAATAAAATTAATAGCAGTGACTCCGTTGGGAAGGATACTATTGAATGCGTCTAAGTGTATACCATTAATTGATACTTAGTCCATTAAATAGGATTGTGCCCCTTCAGTTGGAGAAGATCACACGCTCCTAAATAATTTACTATAATAATCCATAAAGGAAGTTTGATCTAGTGATCCGCAACAAACCCATCTGTTGTGGAGGGAGGCACTCAGAGCCAACACGCAGGCTTGTTGCATCACTTACAAACCAGTAATGGAGACTATGGAATTTATTAAAATCCCTCTCCCACTTAGTTATTTAAAATTAAGGATTTTAACCTATGCTAGCATACATCACATGCACATAAACATCATAGTAAATAAAAGTAATAAATTTGGAAATTAATATTCCAACTATTATGACCTTTTCCATCACTATCTTCAGTATGCTCCAACCCTAGCTGCTGTCATCTCAAGCCATCGCCATCGGGTCGAGTTGTCACATCTATCTTGCTTCTTATTCCGTTACGCCTCTGGTCCTCCAATAGCACCACGCCTCGCAAAGATATGATCCGCGACAAATATAGAATTTTACATATATCGATCCTATATTCCATAAAGGAATGTACATGTATTCTAGATCGAACAAAAATAAAATTCTAAAAATAATACAGCTCCTGCTGTATTTGAAACATACAATCATGCACACAAAATAATGCCCTTGACATGTCCAAGGGTCTAATCACACACAATATCTAAATGTCATAATAGTCGAAGCCTGCAACTATAAAGTTAGCACATCCTACTATTATCCTGCCAAAATTATGTATGACATGTGTATAATTAATTTGAAAACCAAAACACACAGAGGCAAACCTTGCTCTGATACCAATTGATGGTTAGTCCTAGGAAAACCGTATCGGCTCCACTGTACAAAAATTTTGTACAAGTGTCAAACCTTTCCTTAAATAACCTATTATATTCTTTAGAAGTTAAATTACGAATTGCAGACGAAACTTAACATCATTGATTCCAAATTTAACTTATCTGTTCTTAATAGTTTAGATTTGAATCGCAAGCGGAACTTAGCACTATTGATTCAAATCCACCTATGTTATTAATTCCATTAAATATTAATTTCCAAAATTGGCTTCCAGGACTACATGGCGAGGCACATGGCCTTCTTGGATATGGGAGCAACCACCACCGCCTAGACAAAGCCTTTTAAGAAAATCTAATATTTAATTTCCTTAAATAACTCTAGGTTAACCAAAAATAACAATCAAATCACAAATTCAAAAACAAAGAAAACACAAACCCGAAAAACAAATTCGAAATACTAGATCTAATGCCTCTTGTGTTTGGAATTCTTACAAAAAGAAATAACTAGTATAATGCAGAAAATAATTGCTAATTATACCTTCTCTTTGTAAACTAATGACCTCGAGATCTTTTGTCGTATTCCTCACCTCACCTTGGATGTCGTGTGGGCGACGATCCTCCAAGATGAACACCACACAAAAGCTTTCTTCCTCTTCCTCTAAAATCCAGCCACCACCACCACCAAGGAGAAGAGAGCAAAGGGAAAGGGAGAAGAGAGAGGGTCGACCACACCAAGAAAATCTCCAAGCAAGAGAATAAGAGTTGTGTCTCATGAAACCTCCTCACCCCTTCTTTTATATTACTTGCCCAAGGTAAATAAGGGAAGAATTTTTACAAAAATTAAAATCTTCCTCTAGTTTTTCCTTTTCCCTTTTATTTTTCCTTTTCTTTCCTCTTGATTGAATCAATCACCGAATCAATGGTTGGATTGTTTTAATCTTGGCCGGCCCCTTGCTTGGGCACCAAGAAAAGGTGGCCGGCCACTTATAGGAAGAAATAAAATTTTTTTTATAAAATTTTATAAGAAGAAATCCTCTTATAAAATTTTACAAGCTCTCTTTCCTAAAGTTGATGTTTAAAAGGAAAGTTTTAAAAATTAAAACCATGTTTTAAAATTTAAAACTTCTCTTCAAAAGTTTCCTTTTTTAACATGAATAGAAAATTTTAATTTTTTAAAACTACTCTTCCTTTTTTCTAAAACCATGAGGATGGTTAAAAAAAGAAAGTTTTAAAACTTTTAAAACTCTGTATTAAACCATGTGGTCTAATTCAAATAAGGAAAGTTTTTAAAATTAAAATCTCTCTTTTAAAACTTATAGTTTTTTACAAAGAGAAGATTTTAAAAATTCAAAACAATCCTCCTTTTTTGATTAATGTGGCCGACCCCTACTTGTTTGGTCACCAAACAATAGGGTCGGCCCCCATAGAAGAGGATGTGGCCGACCCTTGCTTGGTCACCAAGCATTGGATCGACCCCCTTCTTGGACACCAAGATGGGCTTATATTTAGATGGACTTGAGGCTTTAATGAGGCTATGACAGGGACATAGAGGAGAAATTGGTTTTGGCCTTCTGATGAGCTTGAGTATCCCGTGTTCGTCCCGAACACACAACTCAAGTTCATCGATAATAACTCATTCCACTAGAGAGTTATTATTGCACTACCTCACCAATCCCAAATTACATTATGGGCTCCTTCTTATCATGAGTGTGTTAGTCTCCCTGTGTTTAAGATAATAAATGTCCACTAATTAAGTAAGTTACTGACAACTCACTTAATTAATATCTAGCTCCAAGAGTAGTACCACTCAACTTCATTGTCATGTCGGACTAAGTCCACCTGCAGGGTTTAACATGGCAGTCCTTATGAGCTCCTCTTGGGGGCATTCTCAACCTAGATAACTAGGACACAGATTCTTCTATAATCAACAACACACACTATAAGTAATATCATTTCTCAATTTATCGGGCATATTGATTTATCGAGCTAAACCTCACCCTTTGATAAGTCAAAGAAATAAATATTAAATATAAATTGCTTGTTATTATATTAGGATTAAGAGCACACACTTCCATAATAACTAAGGTCTAGTTCTTTTATTAAGTCAGTACAAAAAGAACTTACCTAAAATGGTCCTACTCAATACACTTAGAGTGTATCAGTGTAATTTATTAATTAAGATAAACTAATACTTAATTACACTACGACTATTCTGATAGTTTGTTCCTTTCCATCTTAGTTGTGAGCAACTATTTATAATTTATAAAGAACTAACAACATGATCTTCTGTGTGTGACGCCACACCCCATATTATCTACTATATAAATTAATTGAACAATTACATTTAACAAATAAATGCAGATATTGACTAATGTGATTCATTTATTTCAAAAATAAATATTTACAAAAGTTAGGCTTTTAGTATACATTCTAACAGTCTTGCCAGTCATAACAGGTTAGGATAGATCTATGGACTACGCAGCATGTAACGGGTAAGAATGCCTAAAATTTAGATCATCCGAGGAAAGAGAATGTACACATGATGTAATGGGATATGATGGGCAAACAATTATGGCAAATTAGTATAAATAAAATATACCTAGATTACCTATCTAAGTATCCTTAAACCTTTGCTAACTTAAAATTAAATCCTAGATTGCCCAATTTTTCCCAAGAAAACGTCAAACTCCCAATTTAACATTTCTTTTACTTTTATTAATTTGTGCCAATTTAAATTGAGCATTAGTCCTCAAGATTTGGCACACTTTACTCTTTCAAAGAGTAATCATTTTAAATTAAGGCCTAAATTGCCCTTAACTCCCTAAGAAAATACCAAAATCTTAACTTGGCATTTCTTATCCTTTTTCAATTTGTGCCAATTTAAATTAAGTCCAATTCCTCAAATTTTGGAATTTTTTACTCTTCTAAAGAGTAAACAATTAATCCATTTTATTTTTAAATGTCAATAAAAAAATCTTGAAAATACCTCCAAGTGTCAACTTCATCAAGGTTGGGTTAACCACTCTTCCAATTAGAGTTGACACTCTCTAACCCATCTAGGGGGTAGAGAAGATACTCCTAGAAACCCAAAACTTATTGGTGCTCCTTGGATGTTCAAGGTATTCACTAAGGATAGCCTCTCTTGACACCTTCCTAATGACCTTGTTAGGCTTCTTAGAAGCCTTGGTCACTTTCTCTAGGTCAACTCTAGGGATAACTTCCCTTGTGACCTTCTTTGTGACTTTCTTAGACGTTTTAGAAGTCTTAGTCACATTTGTGCTTGCAAAAATACTCCTAGGGATAACTTCCCTTGTATCTTTGACTTGACTCCTAGACCTAGGTTTGGTTTCATAGCTATATAAACCCCTATGGTATAAAGGAACATCCTTCTTAGCCTTAGATTTGTATCCCAAACCTTTATGATAATTGGATGACTTTTGGTTTCCTATGCCTAGGTTTTTGTTCTTGGACTCTTGTTTTTCATTAGTTATTTTTCTAAGGGTCCTCTCTATTTTATCAAGTCTTGACCTCAAGACTTGATTTTCTTTCCATAATTCCTCAACTTTAGATTTTTCCCTAAAGCCTTGAATTTTCCTTTTCTTAGGCACATATCTAAAATGCTTAGGGTTATTGCCTAATTTGTTATCTATCTTTCTAGCCTTAGGTTGAGTGGTTCTGGCATGAAGAGCTACATATTTTTCCTTAATGCTATCATGCTTCCTATTTTTATGGTAAATAGCATTAAAATGATATAAACTAGAATTAACATGCTCTTTACCATTTTTAAGAGGAATTACATCAATAAATGCTACCTTGGGTTTGTTCTTAAAAGCTCCCCCTTGACTTGTGCTTCCTCTTTTGGGCTTGACCGACTTTTTTCCCTTTGAACATTGGCTTCGATAATGTCCATTTTGTTTGCACAAGAAATACACAATGTGTTCCTTTCTCTTTTTTGTTGTGGGGGCGGTGTCCTTGGGATTCTCCTTGTCCTTTAGTACTAGTTGACTCTTTTTCTTAGTCAACTTTAGGCATTTGCTCTTATAGTGCCCTTTTTCCCTACACTCAAAACATATAATATAATTTTTATTTTTAATTGAACTTATTATACCTTCACGTGTAGGGATGGTACTTGATCCTCAATTTGATTTTTCTTGATTTGTGGAGGTAGCACCATCTTCTTCTTCTTCACTTGACCCGGAAGTAGAAGCCTCTCCTTCTTCTTGGTCAGGTGTCAATGAATGTCGCTCCCCCTTAATCCTAGAGGTGGAGGCTTCTTCATTTTCATCCTCTTGCCCATTGAACAAAGAGTATGCTCCCTCTTTGCCCTTTTTGTTGTACTCTGATCCTGTCTGAGAAGCTAGACCAGACAGAGATCCAGAAGAAAGAAACCCACCGTGCTGATAAAGAATAATGTTGTGCCGATGGAGAATAACGTCTGCAGAATACCGATCCGAGAAATCCAAAGCGGATCGGGAAAGAATAAAGTCACCGAAGATTTTCCTCATATGAAGACCCAATGACGAAGAAGAACGCCAACTCTGAAGAGAAGAAACTCCGATCCGAAGCTTCCAAGACTTCCTACGCACAAGAGACCAACCAACACTATTGTCAGTGACCTAAGACCGGGGTGGGAATCCCTGGCTAGGCCCTCCGATGCTCAAGTCAGTGATCTCTCTCGGTGTGGAAGAAGGAGGAAGAAGATGATGAACAGTAGCTGAAAAAATTAGAGTTATGAATGTGCCCAATGATGTGAACTTACCCTGCCAACGGAGAGGATTCCCCTTTTTATACCACTTCATATAACCTCCGTAGTCATGAAGTGGACCCCGGTTTGTTAGAGTTCGTTATGAGATGACGCCAGCTGTATACTTGTAGTAAATGACTTTTAAGGAATCTTTCTTGTACCCCAGATGTACCTCCTTTGTCATTTAGCACCTGCAAAATAATCTGAAAGCATATTTCCCGCCGAAATATAGAATATCTGTCATGTGGTTACATATTGCAGATATTCTCATTACTCATCCTATTTGAAATATTTATCTCTATTTTTCTCATGAGGCTCCTGTTCGCACCCTTTTATGCTATTTATCTTATTTAGTAATAGACTATATTCTGTCAAGTATCTTTCCAAGGTGTTGGCCGCTCTAGCTGATATTAACCTCTTATGTATCGGTCGATATTAGCCTACCTCCTTTGAGGTGTATAGATCTTCTTCCTAGGAAGCATATTTCGGTCGATATAGACTTATCTCGTATGTATCAGCCAATATTAGCGTACCTCCTTTGAGGTGTATAGATCTTCCTCCTGGGAAGCATATTTCGGTTGATATAGACTAATCTCTTATGTATCGGCCGATATTAGCCTACCTCCTTTGAGGTGTATAGATCTTCCTCCTGGGAAGCATATTTCGGTCGATATAGACTTATCTCTTATGTATCGGCCGATATTAGCCTACCTCCTTTGAGGTGTATAGATCTTCCTCCTGGGAAGCATATTTCGGTCGATATAGACTTATCTCTTATGTATCGGCCGATATTAGCCTACCTCCTTTGAGGTGTATAGATCTTCCTCCTGGGAAGCATATTTCGGTCGATATAGACTTATTTCTTATGTATCGGCCGATATTAGCCTACCTCCTTTGAGGTGTATAGATCTTCCTCCTGGGAAGCATATTTTGGTCGATATAGACTTATCTCCTATGTATCGGCCGATATTAGCCTACCTCCTTTGAGGTGTATAGATCTTCCTCCTGGGAAGCATATTTCAGTCGATATAGACTTATCTCTTATGTATCGGCCGATATTAGCCTACCTCCTTTGAGGTGTATAGATCTTCCTCCTGGGAAGCATATTTCGGTCGATATAGACTTATCTCTTATTGGGATATGTCCCGACCGATATTAACCTACCTTCATCTTGAAGGTATGTCCCAGCCGATATTAGCCTACTCCCTTTAAAGTATATATATTTTCCTCCTGGGAGGCGTATTTCGGTCAATATAGGCTTACCTCCTATCGGGGTATGTCCCGACCGATATTAACCCACCTTCATCTTGAAGGTATGTCCCGGCCGATATTAGCCTACTCCCTTTAAAGTATATATATTTTCCTCCTGGGAGGAGTATTTCTGTCGATATAGGCTTACCTCCTATCGGGGTATGTCCCGACCGATATTAGCTTACCTTCATCTTGAAGGTATGTCCCGGCCTATATTAGCTTACTCCCTCTAAAATATATATATCCTTCCTCCTTTTCTTTCCTTCTCGAAGGACCCACAAAATCTAACCCATATCACTATCCTTCCCTTCAAGTCTAGTCGAAGGAGGTGTAGACGACTGACTAGACATAAGTATGGTCTTGTCTTTTCCTACCCGTGACTCTGATCCATATACTAAAATGACCTCACAGATTTTGTGTACAACTATCTCTCTAAACCAACTATAGTGATCCTGTGAGCCTTTTGCATCTTTAAATAGGGTTACAACCTTCTCTTCATCCACCACTTATTTCAGTTCTTTTTCTTCCTTGCCACCTTTTATTGCTAAGGTAATGGTCTCGGTTCCCCCTCTTTGGGGGTGACCTTTGTCGGACAAGGTGAGATCTATATATGAGTTGATTGGGATTTTTGCTCCAACTACCTCTAAGGTTCAAGGGATTGTCTTAAGAGATGAAGCCTCACCATTCATATTTTTCATCCAAAGATGTCGATGCTCTGAAGGACTCAAGAAACTTTAGAGAGATTTTTGCTACTCATAGAGGGGCAGCCAAATGACCCAAGGGTGCTGTGTGAAGGGCACAGCACATGTTACCCTTGGGCTATACCTGGTTGCTTCACTTGCCGAGCTCAGACGGCTTGAGAGGGGAAGTGGTTTTTACATTTACTTTTCCATTATGGAATGAATAAATGTTTCCCTGTCTCGTTGCCCTTGAGCTTTTCTATTTTTGTTACTTTCTTCATCCCAGGCAAAACGTTGCCACTTATGTGCCTTGGCAAGCTCAGACGAAGTGGGCTATTTCCATCTCTACTCCATGGTAGGTTTGAATCCAGTGGGACTGAAATTTTCTGAGTGTTTTAGGAGCTTATGTTTGTAATATTTGTTATCTATCTGAGGTTTTACTGTTCTGAGGGAAAATGTAGTGTTGTGTACCTGATCAAATTCTAAGTGTAAAAATAAAATTTTGTATCAAATTAAGTGGTTCTATTGAATCCTTCTGTAATTTACCAGATTAACTGTGATGTGGCATTCATCGTTCCTTGGTGTATCTTGTGTGTCATTTCTTATAGCTAAGGCTATTTTAACTGTCGGAACATCTTCACATTATAACTAATGTTATACCAACCAATATTGTCTCATTGATCAAAGTCAACACTATACTTATCTAGCATAATCACAGTTATATTGATATAAAATTACTCTGATAAATACTAGTTTGTATTTTATAAGGATATTAATTTAAAATTGGTTATTCTCCTAAATCTCTGTCCTTAAATGTTTTTATCTTTAGCCTGGGTTTAGTCAAAAGTTCAGTCCTTTTTATTTTATTATACCCAGTTATTCACGTCTTCTTTCGAAGCTTCCTAGCTAGTGATTGGCTCTTCTTCGGGTGAGAGAATGTTAGGAGCATACCCCGAGACGCTACCAACCCCAGCATGATCCGACCTATCACATCCGCTATGGATGTTTTTATGATGGTATGACATATACTTTTTCTGACCGCCACGTCACGTAGGCCTTTTGCCTTTCTATTGCAATCCCCAGCGTCTGCCGAGATACCAATGTTTTGATCTGACGACAGTTGTGTGCTTTTCAAACCCTAAACCCTTCGTCTCCTTTTAAACTTTGTCCTTTCTTTTTTCTTATCTAGAGTTCTTTTCTTGTTGCTTCCTTCAATCATATCCCGGGCTCACCGTTTCTTGACGATCTCTTTTCTTGTCTTCAGTAAGTAATCTGTTACTTCACTAGCCTATACTTTTGTCCATGGCTACGGAAGCAATTGCTCCTTGGTATGTCCATATGTCTTCTTCCTTTGATAAGAATGCTAGGTTATCCATCCGTCATCAATATGAAATTCCTAGGGAATATAGCATCATAATCCCAACACTGAATGATCGACCTCATCGTCCCCCTGATAACTGCGTGACTTTTTTCAAGGACCAGTTGATAGGGGGCTTAAGGTTCCCCATTCCTCCTTTCTTGATTGAAATAAGTCAGTACTTTGATATTCCTTTGCAGCAGTTCGCCCCTAATGCATTTCGTTATCTATGCGGTACTTACATGTTGTTTCGTCTACGGGATATTCCTCCTACTCCTCAAAATTTCTTCATGTTTTCTTATCCCAAGTGCTCGGAACCTGGTGTCTTCTTATTCCAGTAGCGAACTAAAATGGTCCTTTTTGGAGATATGTCGTCGTCTCTCAAAGCTTGGAAATCTCGTTTTTTCTTCTTAAGGTTTCCAGGACCTATTCCTTGGTCTCATGCTTGGAAATCTTTCTTGCCCCCCTTGCCCGACGTCAAGGAGTTTCATCTTCATCCTTCTTTCCCTATTTATTGTGAGAAATTGTTAAATCATCGACTTTCTATTCTTAAGTGGCTACGAATTGATCTCCTGTACTTATTTGGCTTATGCCCTGTCAGACCTGATACTCACCTTATTTCTTTCTTCTTGTTTTTAAATAACTAAACTATTTCTCTTCTCTATGTAGTGGATAGCTTCTATGACGCTTTGAATGACGAAGAACTACGTGTGGAAGAGGACATACTTCGCGCTAAGGAGGCCGAACTTCTAGCTGCTCTTGTTCTTCCACCCCCAATTGAAGAACCAGCTCCTTTAGTTGAAGTACCCAGTTCTTCGGGTGCTCTTAAAGCTCTTGAAGCTCCTGGAGATCCCTCTGCAGAGATCCTTCCCAATCTTGTACCCACTGTTACTTCTCCAGCAGCTGTTGCTGTTTCTTCCTCTACTACTCTCCCCGTTATCGAACTCACATCTCCTGATAGCCCCAGTAAATTGATAATTAAAATTTCCACGGGCAAGCGTCCAGGGTGTAAACTAACCAGGGCTCCTCCTTCAAAAAGGAGGCTCATTCTTCCTGCTGATGAGTTGGTTTCAGAAGGCTTTGCTTTGGCTGACCTTCCTTCTGATGAGCCGACGCTGGCGGAGCTTTATCTTTCTCTTAATTTTCCTGCCTCGCCTTTTTCCTGCCTCCCTCTGCAGAGATCCTTCCCAATCCTGTACCCACTGTTACTTCTCCAGCAGCTGCTGCTGTTTCTTCCTCTACTACTCTCCCCGTTATCGAACTCACATCTCCTGATAGCCCTAGTAAATTGATAATTAAAATTTCCACGGGCAAGCGTCCAGGGTGTAAACTAACCAGGGCTCCTCCTTCAAAAAGGAGGTTCATTCTTCCTGCTGATGAGTTGGTTTCAGAAGGCTTTGCTTCGGCTGACCTTCCTTCTGATGAGCCGACGCTGGCGGAGCTTTATCGTTCTCTTAATTTTCCTGCCTCACCTTTTTCCTGCCTCCCTCTGCAGAGATCCTTCCCAATCCTGTACCCACTGTTACTTCTCCAGCAGCTGCTGGTGTTTCTTCCTCTACTACTCTCCCCGTTATCGAACTCACATCTCCTGATAGCCCCAGTAAATTGATAATTAAAATTTCCACGGGCAAGCGTCCAGGGTGTAAACTAACCAGGGCTCCTCCTTCAAAAAGGAGGCTCATTCTTCCTGCTGATGAGTTGGTTTTAGAAGGCTTTGCTTCGGCTGACCTTCCTTCTGATGAGCCGACGCTGGCGGAGCTTTATCTTTCTCTTAATTTTCTTGCCTCGCCTTTCTCCAGTGCCAACGCCTCTGGGGATGTTTCTTTTACTTTTCCTCTATCTATACCAACTTCTGGATCTTTACCTTCCTCATCTTCTTCTTACTTAGTCTTTGCTCCCCCTTCTATTCCTACTTCTTCCTTCTCGGCTGGTTCCTCCGCCATTCCTGTTCTCCCCATATTATTAGGAGGTTCTTTTGCCAATTCTTGGGATGAAGTTCGTCCCCTTTTTGAAGAGCTCTCTATTCCTGAGGCAATTGATCGCTTCTCTCATAAGGAGAATCAGGTATATGCTTGTTAACGCCTATTTTCTATTTCTCAACTATTATCTTATGGTTTTCTGTTGTACTTCCAGCGATGGATAGAAAATATGGGCTTTTCTCGACTACCGCACAACTTATACACTGAGAATAAGAAGTTGAGATCTGAAAATGATAAGCTAAAACAAGAGGTTGCTGAGTTATCTTCTGCTGCGTTTTCTGCTGCTGCCAAGAAACAACTCGAAGCACAAATTGAAAGTCTTCAGATGAAATTTAAATCGGCTACTGACCTTAACCAAGAGTTGACTTCTAAACTTGGCGAATTAAAGGGTAATTATGAAGCAGAACTAGCTGAGAAACTCAAAGCGCTGCAGCTGAAGGTAGATGAAATAACTTCCTTGAACACCTCAATGAACTCAATCAAGACCGAAGTTTCTGCAAAAGAAGCTGAATTGAAGACTTCTCAGATGGCTCTGGTGGTTTACAAGGGTGACGAAGATGTTCGTTAAAGGGAGCGGGCCACTGCCATGATAGAGTCTCCTGAATTCAACAGGTCGATTGTGAAGTCCATCTTGTCAGCCTTTACTGCAGGAGCTCAAGGGGCAATTCAGCAATTAAGAGAAGAGAGTTACTTATCTCGTGACCCTCCTCCTAATTTCTTAAATCGACATCGATTGATTGAGAATAAACTCCTTGATCTGTACCCTAAGTTGACTCTGACTTGAATTCACACTCTTGTAAAGAAGCGGGCTAAAACTTTGTAATGACGATTTCACATAACGCTGCTTATTCTCCTTTTGTTATCAACTTCACTCTTTCTCATGATAGTTATCTGTTTTATATAAATGTGTCCAATGTTGATCGGCTTGCCACCATACGATCTCTCCCAACAGATTATCATGTCTTAGATCGTTTCCTTATGCCCGGACGATATATATCAAGATTGATAAATATCGCCCGATATTCTATAATGCAGTTATGGCTCGCCCGATTTGACACAGCTCTATCATGATGTCCTTAATATTGGTCAATTTATTTTATTTGACCAATTTACCCCTATATGTTCATATGTCCTTTCCACGTATTAATCTAGTCTCATAGGGTTTTATTATAGTGTATATTATTTGACTCATTATGATAAGCTTTTTGGTCAACATACTAGTTCGCTGTTTGTCTCGGTCGATCCATTAGGACCGTCCGTTTCATATTTGCAGATTGTATCCAGTATCTTCTAACCAAGTCTTGTTTGTTTAACTAATATCTGGTGCTCAACTTTTATTTTATTACGACCACACCCTAAATTTATAATTATTGTACTAATTCTTCTCTGTACTTGTTAGGTTTTCTTAAGAATTACTTCTAGGGAAACTCCACACATTTTCCAAGGTAGATTACTTAACTTTATTTTTTTCCCTTGATTTTAGTCTTTAATGCTATTACTCATTTATGACGATTGGCATTCTAAGTACCTTTTTACTCTCCTTTTTCCTTCTGCTGTTTCTGTTTGGGGGTTTTAGCACAAGGCCAGAAGAGAGACAAGGGTTTACGAAGTTTTCTCCTGCTTTCCTCCATCTCTCGTCTTCTTCCTTGACTCCTCTTTCTCTGATCGTTTCTTCATATGGCGGCTTCTCCTCCTGCGTGGTTTCTCTCATGTTCTTCTAACCTCATAGATACAGAAGAAGTGGACTTACAGGCAACCTATGGTTTTCCTTCTTATATCATCCATCCCGCTCCTCATGAGGGTCCACATCTTCCTCCCTTAGAGTGTATCTCTATCTTCAGAGATCAAGTCCTTCAGGGCTTTCGCTTTCCTCTTCACCCTTTTTTCTGTAATGTCAGCCGTTATTTTAATATCCCACTCAACCAGTTTGTCCCTCAATCCTTTTCTATTCTTATGGGTTTTATTGGGGTATCTAAACTGTTGGATTTCCCCTTGTCTCCACGTCTTTTACATCACTTGTTCATTCCTCGTTGCGTGGATGTTGGTATCTTTAAATTCTAATCTCGTCCTAAGGCTATTTTGTTCAACCGCATTCCTCCTCAGGGGGAATGGTATCATAAATTTTTCTATATGCGTCTCCCTTCTCCCCCTCCGTTTCCTATTCAATGGATACATGACTTACCTCCACTTCCTAGCACCCAAAATCTTCTTGACGATCCCTCGGTTGCTTCTGCTCTACCTAAACTGAGGGGAGCAAAATTCAGTTTGCCACATCTAATTGTGGAGGGTTTAATGTTTCCTTTCAGAATAGGAAAAATTGACACCCCTTTGGATGGATCTTTTGGTATGTAAAAAGATCTCAATCCATATTTATTGATTAATACATCTCTTTTATAACGGTATTCAATTTTTGTATTTCAGCTGATGTTTTTCTCCCAGCCTTCATGTACAAGAATTCTGCCATTACCAAGTCTTTTGTAAATAATCTTGGAGAAGAATGGCTATGCAATCGCCGATCGAATCATAATTTTTCTACCTTGGGTTTACTGTCTGAAGAAGAACGGCGGGCAGAGGCTGTCGCACTCATTGAAGAGGAAGAAGAAGAGCCTTTTGTTACCTTGGTTAAAAAGACAAATCTTACTGAGGCTTCTCGCTTTAGTGATTTCTTTGGCACTTTTGTGCAAGCTCCTCTTGTCCCGGTACCTATTTCTCTCGAGAGAGGTAAGGCACCGATAACTCCAACCCATATTATCTCTAATCCTGCTCTTAGGATGATGAGACCCGGTCTACTTATCCCTTCTTCTTCTATTATTTCAGCTCCCTCTGCTTCTACTTATGAGATGGTCATTATCCCTTCTGGGTCCTCTGCATCTTTGGCCTTGGCCTTGCCTCCCATGGCTTATAGGCCTTGAGCAAAACGGACGCCTTGCCGGAGATCCTCTCCAAGTGTCAATCCTTCAGCCGTTAGTGTTCCCACAATTGCAACAACACCTCCTACACTATTACCTTCTATTCCATCTAGTTCTTCCCCTGTTTCTCTTGTTTCTACTATCCCTTTCCCTTCTATTACATCCTCTTCTTCTTCGCCTCCGGCTTCTTCCGTTCCCAGTCCTTTATTTAGACAGGCTGCGGGTTTACCTTCTCAATTGGGCCAACCCTCTAGTCCGTCTAGCAATGGTTCTCTGCAATTACAAGGTTTATTAGCCGAATCTTGGATGCAAGGTTGTGAACAACTAAGAGGCCTTAGTCTTCCACACCGAGCTGATCGTCATAGTCGTCAAGCAATGGTTGTAAGTATTTCTAGTTATAGGTTATTACCTTTGTATCCTCATTCCTAACTATATTATCCTTTTGTTTAGTTCCTTGCCTCAAGTTTACATATCGACCAGCTACTTACAGCTAAGGATCAGGAGAACCAAAAATTAAAAGCTCAATTGGAAACGTTGAGGGCTACCTCTCCTGCTTCTAATATCGACTGGGCTCAATTGCAAGAGAAAGTGGCCCTGCAAGATCAACAGTTGGGGACCTTGAAACAAGAATTGGAGGAGTGTCAACAATTATTGAAAGATAAAGAGCTTGCCCGAAGAACTCTAGAGTTACAGGTGGATCGACTACATTCTGGTCTTCGACTAGAGATTGCTTTAAAAGAGAAAGCTCTCTCAGATGCTTCTCAAAAAAGTCTTATTTTAGAGAAAGTAGAGAAGCTTCATAATGCCTGTCTTTCTGACCAAGCTCAGGACTTAGCCTCTCATGATTTCATTCTCCTACAGGAACAAGAGCAGAGGAGAGCTCAAGATGTTGAATTATCACTGCTCCAGAAGGAATTGGAACAGCTTAAATCAGAGAAGGATGTTTTAAAAGAACAAAACACAAAACTGCAAGCTGATTTCGAAAATTATAAGGAGCAAGAAAAGAGTCAGTGGGAAGAGTGGCGGTAGGCCTATTTAAAGTCTTCAGCATTTGCCCAAGAATTTGTCCGTAGGATAGTGGGTGCTCTGAATCATTCTGTATCGGGAGTTCTTCAACAATTAAGAGAGGGTGGTTATCTACCCAACGAACCTCCCCTTTTTTTCATAAATCGCCGCAGGCTTAACGAAGAACTGCCCGCAGATTTGAAAGGTCCTTTTCCGAATGTTTAAGGAAATTATTCATAAAAAGCTTGTAATATAAGAACTGATAAAGAAGTACAATTAAAGCTTGGTAATCAAGTACTTCTAGTATATAAGAAATTCTTGATACTTACTTGCTTCTTTATTATGCTGGTTTGAGAATACCCCTTTTGAAATGCTTGTGAATATTAAATATAAACTTTATTCGAGAATTCCTTGCTCATCTCATGAAGTTAAGCCTTGTTCTGATGAATCCTTCTGCCGATAACATCTGGTGTACTTCATAATTCCAAAAGAATGTATCATTTCAATTGATTTCTGGATAAAGAACTGTATATAAAATTCCTGAGTTCTGAACTGAATATATTACTCCAAGTGAATTTTAAATAAGAACTTCTAGATAGATAGTCTTCAAACGAATAAAGTATCATATATACATAGCATCCCTTTTTGAATCATGTCTTCATGTCTGTATAACCCCAGTCGATTAGGCTTGGAAATTATAAGATTTTTCTCTCGATTGTGCTCTGCGATGGTTTATAGTCTCCGGCCCTTCCCACGAACACCCGTCCGAGTTACTTCATGTGTTTTCCCGATTGACTTATAATCTCTGATGGTTTAGAGTCTCCGGTTCGTCCTATGAAGACCCGTCCGAGTTGCTCCATAGGATTTCCCAATCGACTTGTGTTCTCTGATGGTTTAGAGTCTCCGGTTTCTCCTAGGAAGACCTGTCCGAGTTACTTCATAAAATTTCCCGATCGACTTGTAATCTCTGATGGTTTAGAGTCTCCGGTTCCTCCTATGAAGACTCATCCGAGTTGCTTCATAGGATTTCCCGATTGACTTGTAATCTCTGATGGTTTAGAGTCTCCGGTTTCTCCTATGAAGACCCGTCCGAGTTGCTTCATAGGATTTCCCGATCGACTTGTAATCTCTGATGGTTTAGAGTCTCCGGTTCCTCCTATGAAGACCCGTCCGAGTTGCTTCATAGGATTTCCCGATCGACTTGTGTTCTCTGATGGTTTAGAGTTTCCGGTTCCTCCTATGAAGACCCGCCCAAGTTGCTTCATAGGATTTCCCGATCGACTTGTGTTCTTTAATGGTTTGAAGTCTCCGGTTCCTGTTATGAAAACCCGTCTGAGTTGCTTCATAGGATTTCCGGATCGACTTGTGTTCTTTGATGGTTTAGAGTCTCCGGTTCCTCCTATGAACACCCGTCCGAGTTGCTTCATAGGATTTCCCGATCGACTTGTGTTCTTTAATGGTTTAAAGTCTCCGGTTCCTGTTATGAAGACCCGTCTGAGTTGCTTCATAGGATTTCCTGATCGACTTGTAATCTCTGATGGTTTAGAGTCTTCGATTCCTCCTATGAAGACCCATCCAAGTTGCTTCATAGGATTTCCCGATCGACTTGTGTTCTCTGATGGTTTAGAGTCTCCGATTCCTCCTATGAAGACCCGTCCGAGTTGCTTCATAGGATTTCCCAATCGACTTGTGTTCTTTAATGGTTTAAAGTCTCCGGTTCCTGTTATGAAGACCCGTCCGAGTTGCTTCATAGGATTTCCCAATTGACTTGTGTTCTCTGATGGTTTAGAGTCTCCAGTTCCTCTTATGAAGACCCGCCCGAGTTGCTTCATAGGATTTCCTGATCGACTTGTAATCTCTGATGGTTTAGAGTCTTCAGTTCCTCCTATGAAGACCCGTCCGAGTTGCTTTATAGGATTTCCCGATCGACTTGTGTTCTCTGATGGTTTAGAGTCTCTCGTTCCTCCTATGAAGACCCGTCCGAGTTGCTTCATAGGATTTCCTGATCGACTTGTGTTCTTTAATGGTTTAAAGTCTCCGGTTCCTGTTATGAAGACCCGTCCGAGTTGCTTCATAGGATTTCCCGATCGACTTGTGTTCTCTGATGGTTTAGAGTCTCCAGTTCCTCTTATGAAGACCCGTCCGAGTTGCTTCATAGGATTTCCCGATCGACTTGTAATCTCTGATGGTTTAGAGTCTTCGGTTCCTCCTATGAAGACCCGTCCGAGTTGCTTCATAGGATTTCTCGATCGACTTGTGTTCTCTGATGGTTTAGAGTCTCCGGTTCCTCCTATGAAGACCCGTCCGAGTTGCTTCATAGGATTTCCCGATCTACTTGTGTTCTTTAATGGTTTAAAGTCTCTGATTCCTATTATGAAGACCCGTCCGAGTTGCTTCATAGGATTTCCCGATCGACTTGTGTTCTCTGATGGTTTAGAGTCTCCGGTTCCTCTTATGAAGACCCTTCCAAGTTGCTTCATAGGATTTCCCGATCGATTTGTGTTCTCTGATGGTTTAAAGTCTCCGGTTTCTATTATGAAGACCCGTCCGAGTTACTTCATAAGATTTTCCGGTCGACTTGTTTCTATGCAAAAATATGATATTTGTACTAACCTTGTGATGGTTTTTAAAGTCTCTTGGCTTTTCTCGAGGGGAGCTGAATAGGCCTTTAGGATTTTTCCCCTGTTGATTGCTTGAAATAGGAAATGAAGGTTTTCTCGATATTTATCAATCTGTATGAACCATATTTATTTCCTGCGATGATATTTGTCTTGCCTGGCTTTTATTAAAAAGGAGTAAAGTACATAAACTGTAGGTATACTTGTCCTCAGTTCACCAGGGACTTCAAAATAATTGTGATTCATTTCTCCACACACCTCCTTAAATAGTATGATCTAGTCAAGTTCGATAAGACTGTAAATGGTTAGCACTCCAAGGGCGCTCCAGGATTCTCCCTTCAGCATCTTGGAGATAATATGAGCCTGATGCGAGCTTTTCCACCACTTTGTAATGCCCTCCCCATTGTGGTGCCAACTTACTGACATCTCCGACAGGTTTAATTCGCTTCCATACCAAATCCCCTACTTGGAAAAATCTGGGGATGACTCTTTTGTTATAGTTCTGTCTCATCCCCTGTCGATATGATACAAGACGAGTAACAGTTTTATCTCTAACCTCTTCTATCAAGTCCAGCTCCATGAGTCGTCGACCTTCATTGTCCCCATCATATAATTGTCTTCTGTCGGATTCTACTCCCACCTCGATGGGAATTATTGCTTCTCCTCCATAAACTAATTGAAAGGGAGTGATTCCTGTAGCCTCTCGAGGCGTAGTTTGATATGCCCAAACGACACTGGGTAATTCATCTACCCAGCTACCTCGAACATGATCCAGTTTGGTCTTTAAACCTCTTATGATTTCCCTATTGGTTACTTTTGCTTGACCATTACTTTACGGATAAGCCACAGAGGTGAAGGCCTGAGTAATGCCGTAGCTGTTGCACCAGTCTAAAATCCTATCCCCTTGGAATTGCCTTCCATTATTAGAGACCAATTTATGAGGAATGTCAAATCTGCAGATTATATTTTTCCATAATAATTTAATAACTGCATCTTCAGTAATTCGAGCAAGTGGTTCTGCCTCCATCCATTTGGAAAAATAATCCACCACTACCAAAAAGAACCTTCTTTGTGCAGCTGCCATTGGAAACGGACCTACTATGTCCATGCCCCACTGATCAAAGGGACATGCAACTATAGAGGTTCTCAATAACTGTCTAGGATGATGTGAGATATTCTAATATTTTTGACAAGAAATACAAGTTCTTACCATCTTGTTAGCATCTTCATGTAGAGTAAGCCAGAAATATCCTGCTAGTAGAATCTTGCGAGCCAAAGATCTCCCTCCTATATGACTACCACATGAACCTTGATGAACTTCTTATAAAATAAACTGTATATCTTCTGTGCCAACACATTTGAGCAAAGGTCTAGAAAAAGCTCTTTTATATAACTGCTCTCCTATCATAGTGTATTGAGCAGATCTTTTCTTGAATACCCATGCCTGTTCTATATCACTGGGGAGAATACCTTGCTGCAAATACAATATGATTTGAGCTCTCCAATCACCTCGAATTTCGGCTTCGGCCTGTCTTTCAATACAAGATATTAACAGGGTTTGTTCTATGGGCCGATCTAGACTCCATGGCACTATAGCAGAGGCCAACTTAGCCAGTTCATCTGTCACTTGATTTTCAGATCTAGGAACTTTTTTGTATATTTACTTCTTGAAACTGGGACTTCAACTTATCAAATGCTTCAGCATATAACTTAAGTCTGTCATTATTAATTTCAAAATTACCTGACAGTTGTTGAGCTGCCAATTGAGAATCAGAATAAATAAGGACTCGAGTGGCTCCTATATGCCGAGCGGCCTATAATCCTGCTATCAAGGCTTCATATTCTGCTTCATTGTTAGTAGCTCTATAATTCAATCTGATAGAGAGTTGAAGTCTGTCCTCCCTTGGAGATATAAGCAGAACACCAATTCCGCTGCCTTGTCTAGTTGAAGAGCCATCTACATAAACCTTCCAGGTGTTTTCTTCCTCAGGGCCTTGAACTTCTATGATGAAGTCTGCTAAAGCTTATGCCTTGATGGCCGAACGAGGTTGATATTGAATATCATATTCCCCTAATTCGGTTGTCCATTTAATCAGTCGACCTGATGCCTCTGGGTTGAGTAGCACCCGTCCAAGAGTGCTATTGGTTAATACAATAATCTCATGTGCTAAGAAATATGGGCACAACCTCCGAGCAGTCAATACTAGAGCATAAGCTAATTTTTCTAGTGTAGTATATCTACACTCAGCCCCTTTTAATAAATGGCTAGAAAAATATACAGGTTGTTGTTCCTTTCCTTCTTGTCTGACTAATACATTGCCTACAGCATTTTCATTAGCCGACAAATATACCCAAAGAGTCTCTCCTACTATAGGTTTGGCCAATACAGGGAGAGTGGACAAATAATCCTTCAGTTCTTGGAAAGCCTTATCGCATTCTTCATTCCACTGAAATTTATTGGCCTTTCTGAGTATTTTAAAGAAATGAAAACTACGATCGGTCGATCTAGAGATGAATCTAGACAAGGCTGTAATTCGGCCTGTCAGCCTTTGAGCTTCTCTCATATTGCGCGGTGGCTCCATATTCTGCAGCGCCTTGACCTTGCTCAGGTTGGCCTCTATCTCTCGTTCAGACACCACATATCCTAGGAACTTCCCTCCTTTCGCTCCGAATAAGCATTTGCACGGATTTAACTTGAGCCCATACTGCCTTAATGTCTTGCAGGTCTCTTCTACATCCCTGCATAGATCAGCAGCTTGAAGAGACTTAATTAAGATGTCATCAACATATACTTCCATATTTCTACCAATCTGCTTCTGGAATACCTTATTCATAAGCCTTTGATAGGTTGCTCCTGCATTTTTTAGTCCGAAAGGCATAACATTATAACAATAAGTACCTTCAGATGTTATAAAACTGACCTTTTCTTGATCTTCTTTAGCTAAGGGAACCTGATGATAACCCTGGTAAGCGTCTAGCATAGAGATGTATTCGCATCCCGCAGTGGAGTCTACCAACTGATCGATCCTGGGCAATGGATAATAATCCTTCGGGCAAGCTTTATTGAGATCTCGAAAGTCAATGCATACTCACCATTTGTTTCCTGGTTTAGAAACTAACACTACATTAGCCAACCAGCTTGGAAATTGTACTTCCCTGATGTATCCGGCCTCCATAAGTTTGGTTATTTCTTCTTTGATGATCTGGTTTTGTTTCGCACTAAAACTCCTTTTTCTTTGCATGACCGGGCGGGCATCTGGGAAGACATGCAGGGAATGCTCCATGACGGTAGGAGAAAGGCCCGAGACTTCTTTGGGAGTCCAGGCAAATACATCATTATTCATCTTTAGGCATTGCACTAATTCGGCCTTCAGAGCAGGATCAAGATCAGTCGCAATAAACGTAGTAGCTTCAGGTCGACCGGCCTGGATCTGAACTTCTTCCTTCTCTTCATAAACCAGGACGGGCTGCTTTTCCCGAATGGCATTAACCTCCATTCTTTGAATCTTTCGAGCGGTGTTAGCTTCATCTCGAATTATCTCTACGTAACATTTTCGGGCTGTCTTCTGATCGCCCCGTACCTCTCCAACTTGATCATCCACAGGAAATTTAATCTTCTGACAAAAAGTAGAAACGACCGCCCTAAACTCGTTTAAGGCAGGCCGACCCAATATCACATTATAAGAGGATGGAGCGTCTACAACCATAAAATAAGATCTCCTGGTTCTCATCAGAGGCTCTTCTCCCAGAGAAATGGACAACTTTATTTGACCCAAAGGTTGTACTTCATTGCCTGTGAATCCATACAGAGGAGTAACAATTTGTTGAAGTTCACTTGGATCAATTTGTAGCTGATCGAAAGCTTTCTTGAATATAATATTGACGGAACTGCCTGTGTCTATGAAGGTACGAGCAATGGCATAGTTGGCTATCACAGCTTTGATGATCAGGGCATCATCATGAGGTATTTCTACCCCCTCAAGATCTCTAGGCCCGAAACTTATTTCAGGACCAGCTCTCGTTCCATGTTGCACCCTACTGCATGAATCTCCAATCTTCGGGCATGTGCTTTTCTGGCTCTATTAGAATCCCCATCAGTGGGTCTGCTTGCAATCATGTTGATATTGCCTCGAGCAGCATTGCTTCTGTTTTCTTCTTGCCGAGTCATCGCAGCTTCAGCAGGTGCTTTTTCTGATACTTGGCCGGTACCGGCCGGGATTGGTATTGCCTCTTGCCGAGGTTTGACCGGGTGATATTCTAGTTTGAGTGGGCTTTGCTGCCTGGGGTACTGCTGTCGATAATAATTCTGCCTCTGATAACGCTCCCGATTAGCTCGTTTATTTCTCAAAACAAAACAGTCTTCAGTATGATGACTGCTAGTTTTATGATAAGTGCACCATCTCCTCGGTGCCTCTGGTTGTATCTCCACGTGTTGTACAGCTTGTGGACGATACTCTGGTTGTCGATGAGGTGGATGAGTTACTCTGGGCCCTCTTGGTGGAGGCACGGAGGCCGGAACTTTCTCCTTAACCTGGGTAGGAGAAGAGGTAGCGCCTTCCTTCCTACGAGCAGCTTGAGCTTCTTCTACATTAATAAACTCGGTAGCCCGCTCAATCAAGGAATCAAAATTAACAGGGGGATTTCTTACCAAATCTTTAAAGAAATCATTATCATTTAAACCTTGAGAGAAAGCGCTTACTAATATCTCAGTAGTAGCATTAGGTACATCAATAGCTACCTGATTGAACCTTTTGATGTAGGCTCGGATAGACTCTTTAGATGCCTGCTTAATTGAAAACAAACTCCAAGGGGTTTTATGATACCTTTTGTTGCTGGAGAAATGGTGTAGAAAGACTTTCTTGAAGTCCTTAAATTTTCTAATGGACTTCTCCGGCAACCTTTTGAACCAGCGTTGTGCTGCTCCTCCGAGGGTAGTGAGAAACATCCTACACTTCACCCCATCAGAAAATTGTTGTAATAACGCCACGTTCTCAAATTTCAACAGATGATCTTCTGGATCTGTTGTTCCAGTATATTCCCCGATCTGAAGATTTTGATACCGCTTAGGGAGCGGATCCTCTAGTACACTTTGAGAGAATGGAGAGATGACTTTCTCTGGTGAACTATCACTAGTTATCATTTTGATCTTACGTTTTTCTTTATCGGGTGATTCACCAGAGGATTCTTGGAACACAGGCCTTCTACCCCCCTGCTCCATAGGGGTGCGAAGGAAGGCTCGTGGACATCTCGTCGGAGAAACAGCAGTCGGAGGAAAATACGCATGTTCCTCTTCTTCTAACTCCTTTCCTTTCCGATGCTCGGTAGTTGATATTGTCGGATTATGAGCTGTTGGCAGAGTAGCTCCAGTGTGAGCTTGAAGTTGTTGTTGCTGCTATTGCAAGGCTTTTTGTACGTGAGAGTTGATGAGAAAATCCAAGTCCTCACGGCTAATAGTAAGTAGGTTTGATTTTCCGGCCTCTTCTATCATGTAGTCTCAGATTCAAGTGAAAGTTCCCACAGACGGCGCCAAATTTGATCCTGTCTAAGAAGCTAGACCAGACAGAGATCCAGAAGAAAGAAACCCACCGTGCTGATAAAGAATAATGTTGTGCCGATGGAGAATAACGTCTACAGAATACCGATCCGAGAAATCCAAAGCGGATCGGGAAAGAATAAAGTCACCGGAGATTTTCCTCATATGAAGACCCGATGACGAAGAAGAACGCCAACTCTGAAGAGAAGAAACTCCGATCCGAAGCTTCCAAGACTTTCAACGCACAAGAGACCAACCAACACTATCGTCGGTGACCTAAGACCGGGGTGGGAATCCCTGGCTAGGCCCTCTGACGCTCAAGTCAGTGATCTCTCTCGGTGTGGAAGAAGGAGGAATAAGATGATGAACAGTAGCTGGAAAAATTAGGGTTATGAATGTGCCCAATGATGTGAACTTACCCTGCCAACGGAGAGGATTCCCCTTTTTATACCACTTCATATAACCTCCGTAGTCATAAAGTGGACCCCGGTTTGTTAGAGTTTGTTATGAGATGACATCAGCTGTGTACTTGTATTAAATGACTTTTAAGGAATCTTTCTTGTACCCCAGATGTACCTCCTTTGTCGTTTAGCACCTGCAAAATAATCTGAAAGCATATTTCCCGCCGAAATATAGAATACCTGTCATGTGGTTATATATTGCAGATATTCTCATTACTCGTCCTATTTGAAATATTTATCTCTATTTTTCTCATGAGGCTCCTGTTCACACCCTTTTATGTTATTTATCTTATTTAGTAATAGACTATATTCTGTCAAGTATCTTTCCAAGGTGTTGGTCGCTCTAGCTGATATTAACCTCTTATGTATCGGTCGATATTAGCCTACCTCCTTTGAGGTGTATAGATCTTCCTCCTGGGAAGCATATTTCGGTCGATATAGACTTATCTCTTATGTATCAGCCGATATTAGCCTACCTCCTTTGAGGTGTATAGATCTTCCTCCTGGGAAGCATATTTCGGTCGATATAGACTTATCTCTTATGTATCGGTCGATATTAGCCTACCTCCTTTGAGGTGTATAGATCTTCCTCCTGAGAAGCATATTTCGGTCGATATAGACTTATCTCTTATGTATCGGCCGATATAAGCCTACCTCCTTTGAGGTGTATAGATCTTCCTCCTGGGAAGCATATTTCGGTCGATATAGACTTATTTCTTATGTATCGAGCGATATTAGCCTACCTCCTTTGAGGTGTATAGATCTTCCTCCTGGGAAGCATATTTCGGTCGATATAGACTTATCTCTTATGTATCGGCCGATATTAGCCTACCTCCTTTGAGGTGTATAGATTTTCCTCCTAGGAAGCATATTTCGATCGATATAGACTTAGCTCTTATGTATCGGCCGATATTAGCCTACCTCCTTTAAGGTGTATCGATCTTCCCCCTGGAAGCATATTTCGGTCGATATAGACTTATCTCTTATTAGGATATGTCCCAACCGATATTAACCTACCTTCATCTTGAAGGTATGTCCCGGCCGATATTAGCCTACTCCCTTTAAAGTATATATATCTTCCTCCTGAGAGGCGTATTTCGGTCGATATAGGCTTACCTCCTATCGGGGTATGTCCCAACCGATATTAACTCACCTTCATCTTGAAGGTATGTCCCGGCCGATATTAGCCTACTCCCTTTAAAGTATATATATTTTCCTCCTGGGAGGCGTATTTCGGTCGATATAGGCTTACCTCCTATCGGGGTATGTCCCGACCGATATTAGCCTACCTTCATCCTGAAGGTATGTCCCGGCCGATATTAGCTTACTTCCTCTAAAGTATATATATCCTTCCTCCTTTTCTTTCCTCCTCGAGGGACCCACAAAACTAACTCATATCATACTCCATTGAGGATGAAGCTTCTTGGACTTCTTCTTCTGATGTTGAGCACCTCTCAACCTTGGAGTCCTCCTTCTCTTGGTCTTACTCCAATGAGTTGCCCTCTTTGGATTTCTCTTAAGTTGGTACAGTGGAGGGTTTTTCATGAAGCTTAGCCAATTTGCTCCAAAGTTCATTTGCGTCCTTGTATTCTCCAATTTTTCAAATGATTATGCTTAGCAATAGACTAACCAATAACTTGGTTACCTTGTCATTTGACTCGCACCTTTGAATTTGCTCCTTGCTCCATTTGCTCTTCTTAAGAATTTTGTCTTTTGAATTTGTTGGAGCTTCAATGCCTTCCATTAGAGCAAACCATTGCTCTATGACCATCATAAGAAAATTTTCGATCCTTGATTTCCAAGAATCGAAGTTCATCATCGTGAATGGTGGAGGCACCCTCGTGTCAAATCCAAGTCTATCTTGGAATTCCATTTGAAGTTGAGCCTTTGATGAAATCTTCGACTTGTTGAAAATTTGCTTCAACTTCTTCTCCCTCTAGCTCATTGCCCCTTCCGGCCGATGATTCCGGTGAAGAGCGCCCTTGCTTTGATACCACTTGTTAGGGTCGATTTGTAGCTAGAGGGGGTGGGGGTGGGGGTGGGGGTGGGGGTGGGGGTGAGGGCGGGGGCGGAGGGGGGGGGGGGGGGGGGAATAGCTCATCACGCTTGTTTTCTCGCTTCATGATGATGTTGTTGCAGCGGAATGAACTCGAAGCAAACTTACAATGCTAACACAAAGGATTTACTTGGTATCCACCTCAAGAAGAGATGACTAATCCAAGGATTTGAAGTGACACACACTCCATTAATAAAAACACTCCTTTTCATTAACTACCAATGGCGGAGAAGCCTTGTACAAACTCTCAGTACAAGAAGAGAGAAAAGGAAAGCAAATACAAGTAAAACCTTACAAGATTTACAACATGAAATACTAACCCTAGCTTCTTCTTCATGTGTGGAATGCCTCCTGATCTTAGAGGTGTAGTAACACTTTGCTCCAAGAAGACTTCAAGAACTGGTGTAAACAGCTAAGAGTGATCGTAAGAAGTGGAGAGGGAGAACTGCGAAGGAAAATGCTCACTAAAGCTTTATCCTGCGCAACGGTCGTCTCCCAATCGATCGACTGGTCGATTGGGGACGCTAAATCAATCGGCTGATCGATTCAACTCTCTTCTGTGCTATCTGGAAAGTGCCTGAATCGATCGGCTGACCGATCAATTTTGGCTTTCTCACGATCGCGTGAGAAAACCTGCCCCCAATCGATTGACCAATCGATTGGGGAGCCCAATTGATCGGCTAATCGATTGGGGAAGTTTCTCTGCCCGTGACAATTTCTCCCAATCGACCGGCTGATCGATTGGAGAAGTTTTTATGCCCGCGACAATTCCTCCCAATCGATCGGTTGATCGATTGGGTTGCCATCTGTCGTAGCACAGTGCCCAATCGATCAGCTAATTGATTGGGCTCGGTCCAATTTGATTACTTAATCAAATTGATCAACCCTAGCTTGCCCGAGTCAAGTCTAAGGTGCCTCAAGCCCAACATCTGGTCAACCGTGACCTGTTGGGACTCTTCGTGCTTAGCATCCAGGCAACCTTGACCTGCTGGGACTTCTTCTCCAAGTGTCCAGTCAATCCTTTGACCCACTTGGACTTTTCCCTTCATGCCAAGTGTCCGGTCAACCTTGATCCACTTAGACTTACCATCTCGTGCCAAGTGTCCGGTCCTCTATGACACACTTGGACTTCTACCAAATGTCCAGTCACCCTTGACCCATTTGGATTTTCTCGTGCCAAGTATTCGGTCAATCCTTTGACCTACTTGGGCTTCCCAACACCAGGTACCCGGTCAACCTTGACCCACCTGGATCTCCACGTGCCTAGCTTCACTCACTAGGTCTTTCCATCTGTCTAGCTTCACACACTAGGACTTTTCATCTGCCTGGCTTCACTCACCAGAACTTTCCATCTGCCTAGCTTCACTCACTAGGACTTTCACCTAACTTCACTCACTAGGGTTTTCACCTGGCTTCACTCACTAGGATTTTCCCACTACCCGGCTTCACTCACAGGGACTTTCACCTGCCTACCTTCACTCACTAGGTCTTTCACCTAGCTTTACTCACCAGGATTTTTCAAATATTTAGCTTCACTCACTAGGTCTTTCACCTGACTTCACTCACCAGGATTTTCCCTTGCCTAACATCCAGTTAGGACTTTCCCAGTCAAATATCCGGTCAACCTTGACCTACTTAACTCTTCTTCGCATCAAACTGGTCAATCCTTAATCAGAGGAGAATTGTATCAACAATCTCCCCAATCAGACGATTGCATCTGCAATCTCTATATATTATCAAACATCGAAACTCAAACATCAAGACTCAAGCTTGAGCCAACTCAAGCTTAGTCAAACCAGGTCAACCTTGACCTAGGGATATTGCACCAGCACTTGATGCTTGCTTCAACGGAGCGAGCAATCTACTGAGAAAGGGTTGGAGAGGGATTTTATAGAAGAGGGAGAGAGGAGGATGTTCCTTAGTGGAGAAGGAACCATTTTCTTTTCTCATGAGTGCATAGAGCAGAGAAGGAATAGTAGAGAAGGACGATTCCTATGAGAGTTGAGGATGAGAAGGAGTAGATGTAAAGTGGAGAAGGATGATTCCACTAAGAGTAGTGGATGAGAAGGAGTAGCTATAAAGCGGAGAAGGACTTTTCCACTAAGAGTAGTGGAGTTGAGAAGGACAACAGGCTGGGTCCCTATGGTTCCATTATGTTAGCAAGGTTTTTTGCACCGACAGTATCCAATGGGTGAGTAGAATTTGTTCCTTAGGCTTCTTGGAAGTGGGCTGGAGATCTTGGGGCAGGACTTTCGGCCTCATGTCCTGCTATAGAAGTATTTGCATATTATTCTTGGGCTGTATATCGTTGCGACCAGGATAAGGATGCTCGGTAGGTTTTGGAGGATAGAGCAGAACTCGCCAGTCGTTTTGTGGTCTATCTGTCAGCCTTCCTTTGGTATTGTTGAAGTAAAGTTCAATGTTGTGTTATAAAAGAGAATAGAAAGAATTTGGTGTTAGTAATTAGCACTAAGAGCCAATCATAACATGATTAGGCCTTTTGGTTACTAATTGAGTTAGACTCAAATAAACCCACTCATTGGATTGAGTCCAATCCGAATTAGACACATTAGATTCATGGGTTAAACTCAATGGGTTAGACTCAATGGGTTAGACTTATTGGGTTATTCGATTAATGGTTAATCCAATATATAATACTCCAACCCATTAGGAGGAATACAAAGAGATAAAAATCCTTGGTATTCATTGGATGAATATAAATAGGTTTTTAGATTTATTTTTCATTGAGATGAGAAAAGGTGTCTCTTGAGCTTCTCTCTTCTTCCTCCTCCTTCCTCCTTGGGCGAATCTTCAAGCTTGGTTGAACCATACTTCTTGCTAGCACAAGAAGATGGTTCTTCTCCGAAGGCTTCATTCTTGCGATGAACGAAGGATATGTTCGTGTGGATACCATAGAGGCACGGACGCTTGAACGCACTGAGATATGGATCCAAAGAAAAGGTTGCTGTCGGGATTGCGAAGGGCACGTAATAAAGGTATAATCCTATCATGTAGCTTAGCATTGATTATTTTCAGAACATGTTTCTTCCCTTCACATGGATCTGCTGGATAAGAGGATCTAGTAATTTTTCCGCTGTGTTTCCGCGTCTTTGGCGCGTTAGATCCCAACATTTGGTACCCATGTCTCTAGGCTATTAGATTTTCTCTGTGTATATCTCTCCTGCTAGAAGATACTCATTTGGGTCATCTAGTTTATCCCATGATCACTTTGATCCTTGAACCGAAGCTCTCCAATGTTTCAATTAGTCTAGTAAAGGTGGGAAAGCTTCCAAATCGATGTCAAAATTAGAAGTATAGTCATCAAACTCTAGTTGACGGCCATTGAGTTTGTTAATGTCTATTTTAATGAGATGCCTAGCAGGCTCTATTTTTAAGCGGACCTATTATGGAAGTGAACTTTCAAAAGTACATATGACAAATGTTTCTTCTTCTTCTAGAGCTATAGAGATGATTTATCCAAGTTTCTTTGGAAAGTCCTGGAGGGTGTCTAGATCATGTACACAGTTTGTAGATCAAACCATAGTCTATTAAAAGGAATGGAGTAATACTCTTCCTTAAATTGTTGGTGGTTCATATGTGCCCATGTTTATTTTTACTTTTCAGAAGACATATAAGAGGTTGCATTGACACCCATATTTTTCTAAAGTTTCACAAGTTTTGGTATGTTTATGGCATTTAACCTTGGAGCTACTTTCTCCTTCATAAATAATTATCATCCCCTTTGGGACCTTTTCTTGGTGTAAAATCTTTAAAGCTTCACATAGTTCAGCAAAGGTTTGTAAAGTAGAGTCTTCTACCAGGTGTCTCATATATATAGAAATTTCATCTAGAATAGTGTTGGTTAGGCCCAACAAAACTACTTCTGAATATCTTTGTGTGGATGTGGTTGTACCATTGGTTCTTAATTATCCCAATGTTAAACAATTGGACCTATGTACCCGAGATTTTGTATTGTTGGAGAAGTTGTAATTGCTTGTGCATATGTCTTTTCAATTATTTCTTAAGCTTTCTTTGGTTGTTATGTTTCCATAAGTGTGTTTGCTCCTATTTTTAGTAGGAACTAATAAAGAAATTAGGCCCAATAACTGATCTGGCTGAAGCAAAGGCATCTTCCAGTGAGTAGAAACCTCAGAATGGGGGAGTTGCACAACCTTGAATAGTTATGGTAACTTCTTCCCAGTCATAATATACTCCTCCTTGAGAACCTGAGTAGGCTACATAACAGGAGAACTACTTTCCGGCTGGTTTTAGTATTGTTGTTTAGAAGTAATTTGTCATAGCATTGATTATAGCTATCTTATATTTAGTTCCTCCATGAATTGTTGGAATGTTCCATATGTTGTCAAGAAGACATGTCTGTATGTGATCTAATTTTTCTCTAGCTATAAAATGAAATTGTTCTTCATAATGAGTGAATTGTTAAAGTTCTTAATTTCTGAATCTCATGATTTTCATTGTAAAAGTGTTAACTTTATTTTGTTTATCCATGTCTAAAAGAAGTATCTAAAAGTTTAATGTAATAATTGAGATAATTTATTGGCTAAGGAATTGTTACTTCCCTTAATGTGTTCCCATTGGATGGTTAAATCTTTGTTAATATAGGTATCTGTAAATTTTAACTATCTTTTTGTACTAAGACCATTTCTAAGGCCCTTTATTTGTTGGATATATTTTACTATAGCCTCACATTCTGTTTTGACTGTGATCTCTCATTTGCTGCAAATAAAAAATCTAAAAGCATCAAGACAGTATATTACAGCTAAAATTTCATAGTCTAAAGAAGTTAGCTGACCTTTTTCTTTGTATTGGTCTGAAGCATACCTACATAGTGCTTCTATGTTTTTAGGATTATATTTATTGGATTTTCTATAGAGGACTTCTCCCCATCCTGTTTCACAGTCATCTGTTTTTATAATCAGATAATCTGAATCAAGTGGTAGTGTTAATTTAGGTAGGTTTTTACCATGTCTTTTATTTGTCTTACCAGTTACAAATTTTGTTGGTTAAAATATTTTTATCCTCTTTGTGATGTTTTATTGTACAAAGGTTTATTGATTTTTTTTATATCCTTTATATATTATCTAGCATAGTTTAAAAGACCTAAAAAAGATCTAAGGGTTTTCGTATCCTCCATCTTATCAGGAAAATTTTGGATTTTGGTAGTAATATATGGTTATAGAGATATTTTCCCTTGTCCAATTTTGGCTCCTAGGAATTCTGTATATTTTACAACTAGTTTCATTTTGCTTCAGGAGATAATTAAATCATGAGTTTCAAATAAGTTAAAGATAAGATGTAAATGTCCATAATGTTCTTCTTTTGTTTTGGAGAATACTAATACATCATCAATGTATACTCATGTACAATTGGATATATTTCTAAATATATTATCTATTTTTCTTTGAAATATTTATGGTGCTACTTTTAAACCAAATGACATCACTAATCATTCAAAATGTCCTTCTGGAATGGAGAAAGCAGTCCATTTTATAGAGTCTTGATGCATTTTTACTTGTCAGAATCCAGATTTCATGTCAAACTTGAATACTACTTTGAGTCTTGTATTTTATTATTTGCTGATTTTTGCCTAGAATTTTATATACATTCTCTTGACAATTGTTATTAAGTCTTTTATAATTGAAAACCATTTGGGATTGTACTCTCTTTTGTTCAGCTGATTTGTTTACTATGAAAGTAAGACACCTATGTCTGGAAGTAGAATGTTGGATAGCTCCAAGTTTTAGTAGTTGTTGAATGTGAGTTTTGCATTCTTCTATTTCTCAATTTGTATATTGCAAATCTTGTGCTTTTATTGTTAAGTCCGTGTTTATTATTGATAAGTGACAGTATATCTTATCTCTATCCCAATTTTTAGTGGGGTTATCTCCTATAATTTCTTGCTTTTCTAGTCTAGAAATTATATCATCTAAATTTTCTTGCTTTGAGATAAGTTGGAGTAATGTTGTTAGTGCTCAAAAGTGTTTGGGGATTTCTAGAGAACTAAATGTTAGGGTCAATTTGTAGCTAGAAGAAGGTGAATAGCTCGTCGCCCTTCGTTTGCTTGCTTTAGTGTTGTTGATATGCAGCGGAAAGAACTCGAAACAAGACTCACAATGCTAACACATAGATTTACTTGGTATTCACCTCAAGAAGAGGTGACTAATCCAAGGATCCACACACGATGCACTCTCCACTAAGAAAAGTACTCCTTCTCGATAACTACTGAAGGCGGAGAAGCCTTGTACAACCTCTCAATACAGGAAGAAAGAAATACAAGCTAATACAATAACAAATCTTACAAGATTTACAATGACGAAATCTTAGCTTGCTTCTCCTTCTTGTATAGAATGTCTCTTGACCTTAGAAATGCAACAGCACCTGACTCCAAGAAGCTTCAAGAACTGGCGGTGATAACCTGTGAGAATCATGAGAGAAGACTGTGGAGATCTCCTGAGTTGTTGTGAGGAAGATGACTTTAAACTCAACACTTCCTTCGTAACAGTCACATCCCAATCGAATGACCAATCGATTGGGTTGGCTTGAATCAATCTACTGATCGATTCAGGGCACCTCTTTGCTCTGCTGGAAATTGCCTGAATCGATCGACTGATCAATTCAAGCTTTCTCACGATCGCGTGAGAAAATTAGCTCCCAATTGATCGACCGATCGATTGGAGGTGCTCAATCGATCGACCGATCGATTGGGTTGCATTCTGTGCTCGTGATTTAAGCTCCCAATCGATTAGTTGATCGATTGGGCTGCTATTTATCTTAGCACTATGCCCAATCGATCATCTAATCGATTGGGCATGGTCAAATTTGATCACTTGATCAAATTGACCAACCCTAACTTGCCCAAGTCAAGTCTAGAGCTTCCAAACCCAACATTCAGTCAACCATAACCTGTTGTGACTCCTCGTGCCTAGCATCTGGTCAACATTGACCTGCTAGGATTTCTTCACCAAGTGTCTGGTCAATCCTTTGACCCACTTGGATTTTTCTCCTCATGCCAAGTGTCTGGTCCTCCATGACCCACTTGGACTTTCTTCCACCAAATGTCTGATCACCCTTGACCCATCTGGATTTCCTTGTGCCAAGTATCCGGTTACTCCTTTGACCTACTTGAACTTACCGACACCAGGTGTCTGGTCAACCTTGACCCACCTGGATTTCCACATGTCTGACTTCACTCACCAGGTCTTTGCATCTGCCTAGCTTCACTCACTAGGACTTTCCATCTGCTTGGCTTCACCCACCAAGACTTTCACCTAGCTTCACTCACTAGAATTTTCCCACTGCCCGACTTCACTCACCGAGACTTTCACCTGCCTAGCTTCACTCACTAGGTCTTTCACCTGGCTTAACTCACTAGGATTTCCCAACTTCCTGGTTTCACTTATCAGGACTTGTCTTTTCCTAACCTCCAATTAGGACTTTCCCAGACAAGTAACTAGTCAACCTTGACCTACTTGACTCTTCTTCACATCAAACTGGTCAAACATTGACCAGTAGGGAATTGCACTAATAATCTCCCCAATCAGACTATTGTTTCTGCAATCTCCATATATTGTCAAACGTTGAAGCCCAAACATTAAGACTCAAACTTGAGCCAACTCAAGCCTCGTCAACCTGGTCAACCTTGAACTAAGGGATATTGCACCAACAATCTTCCCCTTTTTGATGTTTGATAATACTTTTAAGTTAGACTAATCCCATAGCCTCAACTTCTCCTTCATGCCAAATTATAAACGAGGGTTTCCTTCATTCTCCTCCTTTCTTAGAGGGCAAACTCCCTCTTTAGGTAATGAAGGTCTAACTTAAACCCTACATTCTCCCCCTTTGATACACATCAAAAACTCTTCCCATGAAGAGTTACTCATACATTGTTCACAACTTCACTATTTATTTACAACACCACAATAAAGGTCCCATACCCGTCATTGTGTCTAATGCTCAACCTTGAGTATTAACCACTTCACAATGCTCATCCTAGAGTATTCATCATTCCAACAATGAAGGTCCCATACCCTTCATTGTACATAATGCTCACCCTTGATCATTGATCCACTTCATATGCTCATACTAGAGCATCTACAACTCAACAATGAAGATATCCCTCTCCATTGTCTTTTAATACTCAACCTTGAGCATTTACTCTAACGAAGGTTAATCACCTTTCATGGTGTTTGAAAAATTAATTTTCATGTCCTTAAAGAGTAACTCCCCCTAAAGGCATGCTTTGAACTTTTGTCATTGCACCAACAATGAGTTGGAATCCCTAAATCTATAGGAAACCCAAAACTTAAAGTTTGGAGGTACAAGTATCAATATTTGAATTCAAGCCTCAACCTATACTTCAACCTAGTGTTCTTTAACCATTTCTCCTTGTTTTCAGTATGAAAACTACCATTAAATGTATATAAATATATTCAAGGGTTTAGGAGTGGTTAAAGGGAATAAAAAAGACTTAAAGCGCTAAAATCAGGCTTTTCCAGCCAAAATCACCTTTTTTAATCGATTGGATTGTGATTCAATCGATTGTCACTTGTTCAATCGATCGCATGATCGATCCCATAAGCTTTTGTTCGCAAAAAAATATGTGAATCAATTGCCCGATCAATTCAACATCGGTGAATCAATCGGCTGATCGATTCTGTTAGCCTCTTCTTGTGAGAAAAGCTTATCTCAATCGATCACCCAATCGATTGAGACACTCTAATCGATTGGTTGATCGATTGGAGCTCTAATTTCCTGAAATTCAATTTCAGCGAAATTTAGAAATACCTTAAAAATTCTACAAAATTCTAAAAATCATGAAACTTCTTGTAGATATCATTTAGGGTATATACTATAATGGAAAAATAGTTTTCTAAGAAAATACTTCCTATTTTTAAAGATTGACATAAACTTGAAAACTCTTGAAAATTTCAATGTTTTCTTCTAGTTTGTGTGTAACTTTTCAATGATGATCACTATCAAAAGATAACCTTCACCAAAGTTTTCCAAAGTATATTTCAAATGATTTTCAAAACTAATTTCCAATCATGTTCTTTAGGCTCAATGCACATGACTTGTACATTACCTTTTCCAATGATTGGAGTACACATTGTTGGGTTTTTCGGGCCGCAAAAATCACATTTTCGCGTCGCGAAAACCCCGAAAGCCCCAAAGCCAACGGATCTGTGCAAAGAAAAATTTCAAAAACTACGAATACGAGTTTCTACCCGAGATCTACTCCTAGATCTACATGAAAAAGGGTTATACCTTTGAAGTGAAGCCCTTCGCGTTCCCGCTCGTCCAAACGGTGCCGAATCTCAAGAGTATCAAAATAGATACTCCTCTAGAAGTATCCACACGAACTAATTAGGTGGAGAAAGACCTAAATGAAGGTGTACTAGCACCTTGATAGGTCACGGCAAGAGAGGAGAAGAGGGAGAGGGAGAGCTTGAGAGGAAGAAGATGGATTGAATGCACACATGAATGAAAAATTCATTCCACACCACACCATAGTGGCCGGCCACATTCAAAAGAATGTAACTCCCATTTTACATTAAGTGCAATTAATGTGTAGCCATTAAAGTGAAGAATTGTAACCTCCATGAGGTGGCATCTCACTTAATTAATCATGATGATGTGGAGCATCATCATTGGTTCACATCTTGCCAACTCACTAATGATGTGGCAAAAAGTCAAGTCAAACTTGACTCTTTCTCTTCCTCTCAAGTCAAGTCAAACTTGACTTAATCTCTCTCATGGTTGATCTAATCCAACCATTTAATTCAAGCCAATTTAATATAATGAATCTAATTCATTTAATTAAATTGATTCAATGAGTCATAATCTAAATTAGACTCATTGAACACATGAATCAACTTGAGTCCAACTCAAGTTAGCCCAATTTGGATTACTCTTAATCCAATTTGATTCATCAAATGAATCTAATCCTCTTGGTTCATCATATGAACCTAATCTCCATCTAATTGTCCTTAGTGTGTGACCCTATAGGTTCTTGTAACGTTGGCAATGCCCCTAAACCCATTTAGGAGCATAAGTAATGAGTGGTATCTAGCAACACATCATTACTACCCAAGTTACAAGAATGTTGAGATCCAACATCACCTTGTGACTCCTCACAATATATGACAAGTGTCATTCTATCCTAGACATCTAGATTGATCAATGTGAGGCATAGACCGTGTCATCCTCTGACCAATCTAAATCTTGAACTCCAAGTAGACTCACTCAATCAAATGAGCTCAATATCTCATATTGACTCATTTGGGCATGGCTATGCACTTCGTGGTCTCACTCTATCAAGAATATCGATGTCACTCCCGTCATATAGGAGGGATAGATCCCATCTACATCACTCACATCCCTCTGCATAATTCGTTACATACCCAGTAATCGCCTTTATAGTCCACCCAGTTATGGGTGACGTTTGACGAAACCAAAGTACATAACTCCTTATGTAGGGATCCATGGTGACTTCAGGTCTAAGGACTAGTAGTCTTACTAATAGCCACATGAGAAAGTATATGACACTCATATAACGATCCATGATACTTTCTCATGGCGGGTCATTCAGTATACATTCTCTAATGTATACCCATGTGTCAACTTGATATCTCTATATCCATGACTTGTGAGATCAAGTCATCGAGTTGACCTACATGCTAGTCTTATTACATTAATATTGTCCCTGAATGTTAATACTCGACTAGGAATGATTAAGAGTAGTGTTCCCTATATCATCTCACTATCGATTCAACCAATCGATTGATATAGGTAAGAACCTTCTACTCAAGAACGTTATTATACTTAGTTTATTTGGCACCAATACAAGTAAGTATAATAACCAAAAAATCAAATGCCTTTATTTATATAGAATATGATACAACAAGTACAAAATACAATCATCAAATGATTGGCTCTAGGACTCTAGCTAACAATCTCTCACTAGCACTAGTGCCAATCAGTGTAGGCTCTAAGCCCCAATGACCTAGTGTGACCATCATGCTTCCTCTGTGCCAAAGCCTTGGTCAAGGGATCTACGATGTTAGCCTTTCTAGGTACTCTGTAAATCTTCACATCTCCTCTCTCGATGATCTCTCGAATGAGATGGAAGCGCCGTAGTATGTGTTTGGTCCGCTGGTGTGAGCGAGGTTCCTTCGCCTGTGCTATAGCTCCATTGTTATCACAATAGAGCTCAATGGGTCAGCAATGCTAGGAACCACCCCAAGTTCAATGATGAACTTGTGAATCCAAACTGCCTCCTTTCGCCTCGATGCAAGAATGTACTCACTTGTTGTAGAATCACCATCAGATCCTGCTCGAACTCTTCCACCGACAAAGACCACCATTAATGCAAAATACGAACCCTGACTGTGATCTATAGTCATCCTGGTCAGTCTGGAAGCTAGCATCACTGTAACCCTTTACAGCTAGCTCATCATCGCCTCCATATATCAAGAAATATTCTTTAGTCCTTCTTAAGTACTTAAGAATATTCTTGACCGCTATCCAGTGACTTTCACCTGGATCTGACTGGTATCTGCTCGTCATGCTTAAAGCATACGAGACATCAGGTCGAGTACATAGCATGGCGTACATGATCGATCCTATGGCTGAGGCATAAGGGATCTGATCCATGCGTTCTCTCTCCTCTCTAGAAGAGGGACCTTGAGTCTTCGAAAGACTCATGCCATGTGACATCGGCAGAAATCCCTTCTTGGAGTTCTGCATAGCAAACCGTAGGAGTACCTTATCAATGTATGTACTCTGACATAGGCCAAGCAATCTCTTAGATCTATCTTTATAGATCTGTATCCCTAGAATGCGGGATGCCTCACCTAAGTCCTTCATTGAGAAGCAACTCCCTAGCCAGGTCTTGACAGACTGAAGTATAGGGATGTCCTTCCCAATGAGTAGTATGTCATCCACATACAATATGAGGAAGACAACTGTGTTCTCTACAACCTTCTTGTAGACACAAGGCTCATCTTTGTTCTTGATGAAACCAAACTATTTGATTACATCATCGAATCGAAAATTCCAGCTCCGAGAAGCTTGCTTTAGTCCATAAATGGACCTATGCAGCTTGCATACTCTGCTAGTATGCTTTGGATCTACAAAACCCTCAGGTTGTGTCATGTACACATCCTTGAGTAGGTTTCCATTCAGAAACACGGTTTTGACGTCCATCTGCCAGATCTCGTAATCGTGGTAAGCTGCAATAGCAAGCATGATCCGAATGGACTTAAACATCGCTACTGGAGAAAAGGTTTCATCATAGTCAATACCATGAATCTGCTTGAAACCTTTAGCTACCAAGCAACCCTTATAGATAAGTCCATCCATGTCAGTCTTTCTCTTAAAGACCAACTTACACCCAATAGATTTTACCCCTTCAGGTGGATCAACCAAAGTCCATACTTGGTTGGTGTACATGGATTCCATCTCGGATCTCATGGCTTCTAGCCATTTCTCGGAATCTGGTCTTATCACAGCTTCCTGATAGGTGGTAAGCTCATCCTCTATGAGCACAACGTCATCATGGTCAGACAAGAGAAATGAGTATCTCTCAGGCTAACGACGTACCCTATCAGACCTACGAAGAGGTATGTCTACTTGAACTGGTTGTTGTTCCTCAACTCTTTGTTGAACAACATCATCCATAACATTTTGTGGTTCCAGTTCAACTTCCATCGAGGCTTCAGTGCTAGGATCCGCATCTTGAACTTCTTCAAGATCGAATGTACTCCCACTAGTCTTTCTAGAAACAAAGTCCCTTTCTAGAAAGACTCCAGTTTTGCCACAACTATCTTGTGCTGACTGGGAATGTAGAAGTAATATCCCTTAGTTTCCTTGGGATATCCAATAAAGTAGCACTTGTCGGATTTGGGTTCTAATTTGTCTGAGACTTGACGTCGAGTGTAAGCCTCACAACCCCAAATTCTCATGAAAGACACCTGAGCATCTCTCCCAGTCCATATCCTATATGGTGTCTTTATCACGGCCTTGGATGGAACTCGGTTGAGTATAAAAGCTGCCGTGTCTAGAGCATAGCCCTAAAGGTATGTCGGAAGATCTGTGTGACTCATCATAAATCGTACCATATCTAATAGGGTACGATTCCTCCTTTCGGATACACCATTCCACTGTGGTGTTCCAGGAGGAGTGAGTTGGGATAGAATCCCACACTCAGCTAGGTAGTCACGAAACTCATGGCTAAGGTATTCTCCACCTCGATCTGATCGAAATATCTTAATACTCTTGCCAAGCTGGTTCTGTACTTCATTCTTGAATTCTTTGAACTTTTTAAAGTATTCAGACTTATGTGTCATCAAGTACACATAACCATATCTACTGAAGTCATTAGTAAATGTGATGAAGTACCTATAACCATCTCTAGCAGCGACATTGAAAGGGCCACATACATCACTGTGTATAAGTCCTAACAAATCAGTCGCTCTCTCGCTGTGCCCACTAAAGAGAGTCTTGGTCATCTTGCCTCGTAGGCATGACTCGCATATCTCATATGATTCAAAATCAAATGAGTCCAACAAACCATCCTTATGGAGCTGGGATAAGCGCTTGTCATTTATATGACCTAAGCGACAGTGCCAGAGGTAGGTTTGGTTCATGTCATTTGACTTGAACCTCTTGGTATTTATGTTATAGATAGGGCCCTCAAGGTCTAGAATATAGAGTTCGTTTATCATAGGTGCACTACAATAGAACATATCGTTTAAATAGACGGAACAACATTTGTTCTTTATTGTAAACGAGAAACCTTTCTTATCCAAACAAGAAACTGATATAATGTTCTTAGTTAATGCAGACACATAACAACAATCGACTAACTCTAGTACAAGCCCAGAGGGCAGAGATAGAAAGTAAGTCCCTACATCAATAGCAGCAACCCATGCTCCATTGCCTACTCATAGGTCCACCTTGCCCTTGGTCAATGCCCTGCTATTTCTCAGTGCCTACACATCAGTACAAATGTGAGAAGCACATCCAGTATCTAATACCCATGATGTAGAAATAGATAGATTGACTTCTATAACATATATACTTGAAGTGGAAGTCTCACTTCGCTTCTTCTTAAGATCCTCCAAGTATACCTAGCAATTCCTCTTCCAGTGCCCAATCTGACCACAATGGAAGTAGGTAGCATCCTTGGTGACCCCTCCTTTAGGCTTCAGTGCCTTACCTTTGCCCTTGGCTTGGGACACTACAAGAAAACAGGGTATCAGAAACAGAATTTTAAAACGGAACAAAAATTTGTTTTAAATTTTAATAAATTATAAACAGATTTGCTACGGAAATATTATTTCGTTTAACTTAAAAAAAATAATATAGAAAAAAATTTTAAAACGGATTTTAAAATAAATTAGAAACAAAATTTATAAATTAATTTTTATAAGCAAAAATAAATACGAATTAGCAACAAAATTTGATACGAAACTAATTTTTGTTTGTAAATCTGTTTAAAGTTGTTATAAACAGAAAATAAATCTGTTTATAAAGTATATAATATGAGAAATAAATTATTAAATAATTATAAATATATTTTATTTTAAATAATAAAAAAGCCTAAACCTATTTGAGCGTTTCTCTCCCAAATCTCGCACTCACGTTTTCTACTTCGTCGGCGCACACGAACGATTTCTTCTCCGGCTGCACACACACGATTTCTCCTCCGGCTTGCATGCGATCTTCTTCTCCGGTCCCAAATCAAGCACGGCTTTAAGACAGGCATGGCTCTGACTTAAGGGGCAAGCGATCTTCTTCTCTGTCTCCAAATCACGCACGCACAACCCTCCGGCTTAAGGCGCACACGATCTTCTTCTCCGGCGTTCTTTCTACGATCCACTGAACAAGCTTAAGCTCAGGTATCTCATTTGCTTCTTTTCCAGCCTTCTTCTCTGTTCTAGAACGCGCAACACCAGTTGTCTCCTACTCATGCGATCGAGGTCATTCGTGTGACCTAATCGCGCGGTGGCTGTTGCACACGAAGCTAGTCGCTTGCACGACCTAATTGGTTGCTACCTTGGCACTACCGCAGCCACCACATTGGTTGCCTTGGTTGTCTTGGCTGCTGTCTTTCCCCTGCCGTGGCCTTGGTCATGTTTTTTTTATTTATTGTTTTATTAATAAAATTGTTTTTTCAACAAGATATTATTATAACAATGTTTTAATATTGTTGTTTTCTTGCTGTGCATACAAGTTGTCATCCAATTGAAGCAGTAACAAAACTTGATTTTTTATGTTCTTGTTTCTTATATAATCTAATTCTAGATTGAGATTGTCATAGTTGTAATTATTGTATGTTAACTATATAATCTCAAGTAAACTTATCATGATGAGATGGATCAGGTACTATAAAGTATAAACCATCATACCAAGAGTTATTCATGCAAACTGATACAAGCAATGGTCATGATTCAACAATTTCTGCTTGTGAAAAGGGTTATATTTCTGACTACCATCGATTTGGATGGCTATGATTTTTAGCTCTCTGCATACATGCACTTGGATGCTTCAAGGATCTTGTGGCATGTACTAATGGACTAGTTTCTATACTGGTTAGTCTGTGGAACATATATTTCAAACTTCTATGCCAGTGTATTTTATTGTAGAAACATTTTCTTCACTTCCAAAGCTCCTTATTACTGTTTTTTCCCATGTAGGCTATACTTATTCTCCATTAGCCCAAGCATATCAGGAAATTTAGTATTCAAGACTCACCAATGTTTGGTAATTACATCCTGTACCTTTTTTTTTGTTTCCAGTATTGTGAGTCAATTATTTGTATACTGTTTCTCATCTTAGTTGTGATTGCTAATATGACATTCCATTTTCAGCTAAACGGTCAGATAAGGGAGTCAACCTTTTAGCTTCTCTATGCTAGAAAATATGATGCCTCAGAGGGCAAACTGCGAGGAGTAATGGAAATGACAAATAACTTGATAGTGGCCATATTGAAAAAAAAACCACAAGAAGCTTCAAATGCAAGGAATGAATGTCTAGCTTATATCGACACAGGTCTTAAGCCATCTTTACTGCTCTTTTACTTCATACACTTTCTAATATTTGTGTCATAATAGTTATTTCTATGTTATAGATGGCTTGACTTATTTTGATAACCTCTTGGAGGAAAAGTCATTAAAGTCAAGTATATTTATCTTAGAGAAAGATTATGAAGATGCAATCCTTAGCTAGATGAGCGAATGTTTGTTAATGACAGTGAAAGTATAGTTGGTAGTGGAAGCTTATCTGGAGGCGCTATTAACATGTGTGGAACAAAGGTATGGTTATGCAGCAATATGCTTCTAATTTATCGCAATCTATCTGATTGTTTGATGTTATTCAATCGTAGAGAAAGTATGAGTTAATTGCTTCACCAGCAAAGTCTATCACAAGTCCATTGTCTCCACTCATGTTCTCCTGGTTCTCCTTGGTCATAGGATGAGGTGGGAAGACAAATTTCAGATGATAACGTGATTAATGATGCAAGATGCGAAGAAGATAGTTCATCAGTAGTTCGACGAAGAGGACCTAATCACGGGTCTCAAATTCCAACCAATATTGATGAACGGACTCAAATAAATGTGGTTATGAATAAGTAAGTCATATGACCTTTTAAATTTATTAAGTTTTGATACTTTTGTATTAAATTAATTTTGTTGTTATAATATTCTTAATTTTGTTATCTTTAGATTTGTCGAAAATGAGGTTCCTCGTGAAATTACAAATGATATAAAAGGAGTGATTAAAGGAGTATGGCCAACGTGGAAAAAGGTGCCTAATGATATTAAAGATTTACTTTGGAAAAATTTTAAGGTAACTAATACATTTTTTAATTAGAGTAGCCATTGATTATTTATTCACATATGATATTATATATAATCATTGATTATTTATTTGTTTTGATGCAGTTGAGATATAATTGAGATAATTTTACCGACAGAGAAATGAAAAAGGTATGGAATGAAAATTCAAGTGAGAGATACAGGGCATCCATTCATTTGGCTAAGAAAGTAGCATTATCATCTGCACAAGAAGATTTAGGAAGGAAACCAGACATATTAGATATGATAGGTAGAGGACCTGATTGGATGGAAGCTAATATATGGAATGACTTGGTTAAAATTCATTGGAATAAAGAAGATCACAAGATTAAATGTGAAATTGCATGGAAGAATAAAATGACAGCGAAGGATGAGTCTGCTACCAAGCATACTGGGGATTCAATTTCTTTTGGATCACACCGTGAGAGAATGGTAACTCTCCTTTTCTAACATGTTTATTCCATTAATTTACACATTCGATAAATTTATTATATATTTGACATTTAGATATAAATTCAATGTATCTCATTTGTTTTATTTTATATTGACATGTATTATATATGATTGTAGAAAAAAGATTTGGGACGAAATGTGGATGAATTTGAGGTTTTTGAACGAATGCATAAAAGAAAGCAAGGTATTGGAGAGTTTGTGGATAACAAATCAGCTCGAGTTAGTGTAAGTCAACATAATTAATTATTCATTAATTTTCTATTAGCTTATATTAATTCTTACTTGTTGGTTTTTATATTTGTTAAACTAATATAAGCTCTTGTAATATGGACAAGAACAATATAAAGAGAGACAAAATGTTGATGATCAGTCTACTCGACCTTCATTCAATCTCAAATCATGGTGTGATGTGGTGGGCGACCCATGTAAGGGGAGGGTGTACGGATTTGGATGCAATCAACATTTTAGAAGATCATACAATGGAAATTCCAATGAAATGTGCTCTCATGAGAAGAACAAGGAATTATCTCAAGAAATTGAAGACATGCGTGCTATTAGCAAGAGGATGGAGGAAGAAATTACTGAAAGCAAAAATAAATTGGAACTCGTTATCAAAGAAAATAGACAGAGGGAAGAACAACTTATCGAGGAAAGTAGGCAAAGAGAAGAAAATCTAAAAAAGATGGTTCGTAAAATGATTTAAGAAGCGGGATATACAAATCATTTATATCCAGGAGGATCTGGTCCCCGTGAGCACCGTGATAAGCGAAATAAAGATTAAATATTGATGTTATCTTTGATTAATGGTTAAATGTATTTAGATGATGTGAATATTTACTTATTTCAATATTAATTTTATGATACTTTTGCATTAGAAATTAATTGTTTTAAAAATTTTAAATTTATTTGAAATGTGTGCATATTAAAAGTATCATGTAGATGATAAATATAAATAATAATATAAATTTAATGATAAATTTAAAAATGAAGCTATATATAGATTTATAAATAAAATTATAAACGGATTTATAAATAGATTAAAATTATATTTAATATGTTATTTGAGACAAATTAATAATGAGTTTAAAACAAAATTTGAGACAGAATTTATAAACCGAATTATAAATGAATTTATAAACAAATTAAAATTATATTTTTTAGGTAATTTGAGACAGACTAATGACAGATTTAAAACAAAATTAGAAACAGAATTTATATTTTCAATTAATTTCATTTGGTCAAATAAAAACAGATTCACAAACAAATTTTTAATTTGTTTATGAAATTTGAGACGGAATATTTCCGTATCAAATTTAGCCACGGGGGATTCACTAACGGATATTGGAAACGGAATATTCCGTCTCAAATATTCTTTAGAGACGGAAAAATGACTATCAGAGACGGAATTTTTCGTCTCTGAAGCCTTGTTTTCTTGTAGTGGGACTTTCCCTTGCCTTTGGGCTTGCCCTTGCCCTTATGTTTCTGAACCATCAGAACAGTGTTGGGCTTAGCCTTCTTAAGGTTCAGCTCAGCAGTTCGCAACATACTAAGCAGTTCGGGCAGTGGCTTGTCAATCTTGTTCATATTGTAGTTTAGAACGAATTGACTGTAGCTATCCGGCAAGGATTGCAAGATCAGGTCAGTGGCCAGCTCTTGGCCAAGTGGGAACCCCAACCTTTGTAGGTTCTCTATGTACCCAATCATTTTGAGTATATATGGGCCTACAGGAGCCCCGTCTGACATCTTACACTGAAATAGTGCCCTTGAGATCTCAAATCTCTCATGCCTCGCTTGACCTTGATATAGTTGACGAAGATGTTCAACCATATCGTAAGCATCCATTAACTCGTGTTGCTTTTGAAGCTCAGAGTTCATGGTCGCGAGCATTAGACAAGATACATCTAATGCGTCATCTTGATGCTTCTTGAAAGCATCTCGGTCAGCGAGCCTCCGGAATGGGCTGCTCTAGAACATACAGTTTACGTTCTTGGGTGAGAACTATTCTCAGGTTCCTGTACCAGTCCAGGAAGTTTGCTCCGTTGAGTTTGTCCTTCTCGAGGACAGATCGCAGGGAGAAGGTGTTCGTATTCGACGTCATGGTAATCTACAACAGAAATAAATGAAGAAATAAGTATCATATTCTTAATATTTAATTAGGCCTTTAACTAAATGATGCTCCCACTGAATTATATAATTCATGTGGGACAAGATCCACATCATACTAGCCCTTGAGTTAGCTTTGTTTAATACGCCCAAGACTTAATATGATCGGTAGGTAACGATTACCAATTACATCTCTATGCAACTCTCGTTTATAGGATCAAAATCCGCATTTATATTAAAACTCGAGTTAGCTTTGGCTAATACGTCCAAGAGTTAATATAAACGTGATTTTGACCTATCTACCAACCATTGGATAATGCCTATACTTAAACTCGATCCAATTGAGTTCACTAGTTACTCAATCTAATTGAGTTGTACTCACCCATGCGTTGATAGGCGGGACCAAAATTGTCCCTCCGTACCCTACCAAGATAGTATGTGTTGCTCTGCTTTGGCAGATTCAACAACAACATGCGATTGAGGTAGTGGTAGGTATCACGGCATGGTAGGCATTACGAGTTGACGCAATTTAGATCTAATCTAAACGATGATGTGTATCATATACTCGATAGATCTAATGTAATCGAAGGGTGCATCATGTGCACGACTTAGATCTAATCTAATCGTTAGGCACTAATTAATTACTTAATTAACTAGCATGCATCACATACACACAAAAGCAATTAATTAAATAATTTTGTGATTATGTCATGGCCCTACTACGATCTTCTCAATCCAATGAGAAGATCGGATGGTCAACCTAAGGTCAACAGCTTCTCAAGCTCCTTCCTTTGACCACCTCATGTTGCTCGCGCCCTCCTCGTAACTCCGTCTCGAGTGGACCTTCCACCGCTTCAAAATTTACATTACATTTTGAAACTAGAGTTACATTCGAGTCTAAATCTAATTTACAACAAGAATAAAAGAGAAAGGCATGACGCGCAGGTCGCGAAAAAAAAACAAAATACAACACGCACATCACAACACGACACGCAGGTCGTATTATGAATTACAACACGAATTATCCAATCGAATTGGGTCTTTGGGCCATGACTATCACAAAAATAATATATAATTCAAAATTATATATTTCTATAATTTTCTGTAATTTTTCTATAATTTTTACAATTTTTACGAGTACAATTTCCCGGCTGTTCCGTTTAACGGTTTTCGGGCGCAATCGCGGAACGAATCCCCTTGCGGGGCCAGGGGCAACGCCCCTACCCCCGATCTAACCATCACGAGGGTTCCATTGCGATCTAACAGCGCCTTAGCCTGCTGTCCCAAAAAGTTTTGGGTTGAAACTTGGCCGTTTTGGAAAAATCTTCCCGGTAGCGGAAGCCTACAAGCACCGAAACACTTGTGCTTCGCTTCTACGAGAAAATTACCCATAAAAATTATAAAAATCTAAATTTACAGAATATTATAGAACTGAAAAGTTTTCATAAAACACAAAATAAACTCGTATTCGTCTTCGCACGTGGCTCTGATACCACTGTTGGATTTTTTCGGGCCGCGAAAACCGCATTTTCGCGTCGCGGAAACCCCGAAAGCCCCAAAGCCAACAGATCTGTGCAAAGAAAATTTTCAAAAACTACGAATATGAGTTTCTACCCAAGATCTACTCCTAGATCTATATGAAAAAGGGTTATACCTTTGAAGCGAAGCCCTTCGTGTTCCCGCTCGTCCAAACGGTGCCGGATCTCAAGAGTATCAAAATAGATACTCCTCTAGAAGTATCCACACGAACTAATTAGGTGGAGAAAGACCTAAATGAAGGTGTGCTAGCACCTTGATAGGTCACGGCAAGAGAGGAGAAGAGGGAGAGGGAGAGCTTGAGAGGAAGAAGATGGATTGAATGCACACATGAATGAAAAATTCATTCCACACCACACCATAGTGGTCGGCCACATTCAAAAGAATGTAACTACCATTTTGCATTAAGTGCAATTAATGTGTAGCCATTAAAGTGAAGAATTGTAACCTCCATGAGGTGGCATCTCACTTAATTAATCATGATGATGTGGAGCATCATTATTGGTTCACATCTTGCCAACTCACTAATGATGTGGCAAAAAGTCAAGTCAAACCTGACTCTTTCTCTTCCTCTCAAGTCAAGTCAAACTTGACTTAATCTCTCTCATGGTTGATCTAATCCAACCATTTAATTCAAGCCAATTTAATATAATGAATCTAATTCATTTAATTAAATTGATTCAATGAGTCATAATCTAAATTAGACTCATTGAACACATGAATCAACTTGAGTCCAACTCAAGTTAGCCCAATTTGGATTACTCTTAATCCAATTTGATTCATCAAATGAATCTAATCCTCTTGGTTCATCATATGAATCTAATCTCCATCTAATTGTCCTTAGTGTGTGACCCTATAGGTTCTTGTAACGTTGGCAATGCCCCTAAACCCATTTAGGAGCATAAGTAATGAGCGGTATCTAGCAACACATCATTACTACCCAAGTTACAAGAATGTTGAGATCCAACATCACCTTGTGACTACTAATTGTGACTCCTCACAATATATGACAAGTGTCATTCTATCCTAGACATCTAGATTGATCAATGTGAGGCATAGACCGTGTCATCCTCTGACCAATCTAAATCTTGAACTCCAAGTAGACTCACTCAATTAAATGAGCTCAATATCTCATATTGACTCATTTGGGCATGGTCATGCACTTCGTGGTCTCACTCTATCAAGAATATCGATGTCACTCCCGTCATATAGGAGGGATAGATCCCATCTACATCACTCACATCCCTCTGCATAATTCGTTACATACCCAGTAATCGCCTTTATAGTCCACCCAGTTACGGGTGACGTTTGACGAAACCAAAGTACATAACTCCTTATGTAGGGATCCATGGTGACTTTAGGTCTAAGGACTAGTAGTCAGACTAATAGCCACATGAGAAAGTATATGACACTCATATAACGATCCATGATACTTTCTCATGGCGGGTCATTCAGTATACATTCTCTAATGTATACCCATGTGTCAACTTGATATCTCTATATCCATGACTTGTGAGATCAAGTCATCGAGTTAACCTACATGCTAGTCTTATTGCATTAACATTGTCCCTGAATGTTAATACTCGACTAGGAATGATTAAGAGTAGTGTTTCCTATATCATCTCACTATCGATTCAACCAATCGATTGATATAGGTAAGAACCTTCTACTCAAGGACGTTATTATACTTAGTTTATTTGACACCAATACAAGTAAGTATAATAACCAAAAAACTAAATGTCTTTATTTATATAGAATATGATACAACAAGTCCAAAATACAATCATCAAATGATTGGCTCTAGGGCTCTAGCTAACACACATAACTATGTGTTTTGATGAAATCAAAACTCAAATAGATGAACTAAATCAACATCTTGAGTCTTGTTCATCATCCTAACATCTTACTTGTATATAATGTGTATTAAAATACATACAAGTCAACTTATAGTCTTTGTGAGATGTAGATTTTGATTTTTCCCTAAACTAAGGATCATGCATATCTATCTAGGCATTTTAGGAATTATGAACATCTACCTAGGATATCACTTGTTAGTAAATGTCATTGTCCTTAATTATAAGGAATTTAAAATAATGCATGATGATTTTATGGCATACATCAAAATGAGTAATTTTCAAAAGAAGACATACTTTTACTACCTGATGTATATATGACATGACATGGTATTTTTTATTTATTTTTTATAGTAAGCATGAATGTAAAATATGATGTCATGGCATATGATGAGTAAACAATTATGACAATTAGTATAAATAAAATATACCAAGATTATCTATCTAAGTATCTTAAATCCTTAGCTAAATTAAAATTTAATCCTTAATTGCCCTCATTTTCTTAAAAAATGTCAAAACCTAACTTGGCATTTCTTTTGCCTTTCCTACTTATGCCAATTAAAATTAAGTCATCTTCCTCAAAACTTGGCACATTTTACTTTTCTAAAGAGTAATCAATTAATCCTTTTCATTTTTAAAGGTTAACAAAAATCTTGAAAATGCCTCCAAGTGTCAACTTTATCAAGGTTGGGTTAACCACCCTACCCATTTAGAGTTGACACTCTCTAAACTCATCTAGAGCATAGAGAATATGCTCCTTAGAACCCAAAATCTATTAGTGCTCCTTGGATGCTCTAGGTATTCACTAGGGATAACTTCCCTAGATATCTTCCTAATAACCTTTCAAAGCTTCTTAGAAGCCTTGGTCACTTCCTCTAGGTCAAATCTAGGGATAGCTTCCCTTATGACCTTCTTGGTGACTTTCTTTGACTTCTTAGAAGTCTTAGTTACATTGGTCTTGACAAAAATACTTCTAAGGATAACTTTCCTTGTATGTTTGACTTGACCCCTAGTCCTAGAGTTGGTTCCATAACTATATAGAACCCTATGAAAAGAAGGGACATCCTTCTTGGATTTGGGTTTGTATCCCAAACCTCTATGCACATAGGATGACTCTTGTTTATCTAACCTAGGTTTTGCTCATTTTGATCCTTAAGAATATTTTCTATTTTCTTTAGGGTCTTTTCTAATTTATCAAGCCTTAACCTTAAGATTTGATTTTCCAACCTTAAATCCTTAGATTTTGATTTCCTTTGATTCCTATGAACATTTCTATTTTTAGTCCTATATCTAAAATCCTTAGAGTTATTGCCTAATTCGTTGTCTATTTTTCTAGCCTTAGATTGAGTGGTTTTAGCATGATAAGCTACATAATTTTCCCTAATTCTATCATGCTTCCTATTTTCATGATAAATAGCATTAAAATTATATAAACCATTTCTAGCATGCTTTTTATCATTGCTTAAGGGAATATGCTCAATAAATGATACCTTGGGTTTGCTCTTGAGTGCTCCCTCTTGACTTGAGCTTCGCCCCTTGACTTTGAGCAAATTCTTCCCCTTAGGACACTGACTCCGATAATATCCTTTTTGATGACACAAGAACACACAATGTATTCCTTGCTCTTCTTTATCACGGGACTGACCTCCTTAGGCTTCTCCTTAGCCTTTGGTGCCACTTGACCCTTTTTCTCGGTCAACTTAGGGCATTTGCTTTTGTAATGCCCTCTTTCCCTATACTAAAGGCAAATGATATGATTTTTATTATTAATAATTAAAATTATTATACCTTTGCTTGTAGGGGTGGCACATGATCCTCTATTTGATTTTTCTTGATTTGTGGAGGTGGCACCCCATCTTCTTCTTCTTCATTTGACCCGGAGGTGGAAGCCTCTTCTTGCTCTGGTGTTAGTGAATGATGCTCCCCCTCGATCCTAGAGGTGGAGGCCTCTTCATCTTCATCCTCTTGCACATGAAACAAAGAGTATGCTCCCCCTTTGCTCTTTTAGTTGCATTCCTTTGAAGATGAGGCTTCTTGGAATTCTTCTTCGGAAGTTGAACATCTCTCAACTTCAGAGTCCTCTTCCTCTTGGTCTTGCTTGAATGAGTTGCCCTCTTTGGATTTCTCTTAGTTTGGTACAGTGGAGGGTTCTCCATGAAGTTTAACCAACTTGCTCCATAGCTCCTTGGCATCTTCAAATTCTCCTATTTGCTTCAAAATGTTGCTCGATAATATGTTGACCAACATTTTGGTTACTTTGTCATTGGCTTCGCTTCTTTGAATTTGCTCTTGGATCCATTTGCTTTTCTTGAGAATTTTACCTTTTCAATCTCTTGAAGTTTCAAAGCCTTCCATTAGAGCAAACCCTTCTCTATCTCCATCACGAAGAAATTTTTTATTCTTGATTTCCAAGAATCGAAGCTTGTCATTGATGTGAATGGTGGAGGCATCCTTCTGTCGAATCCGAGTTCATCTCGGAATGCCATCTTGAAGTTGAGCCTTTGATAAAGTCTTTGACTTGTTGAAATTTACTTTAACTTCTTCTCCCTCTAGCTTATTGCCCTTTCTGGCCATGATTCCAGTGAAGTGACCTCGCTCTAATACCAAATCTTAAGGTCAATTTTTAGCTAGACCAGGGGGGGTGAATAGCTCATCGCGCTTCATTTGCTTGCTTTGGTGTTGTTGATATGCAGCTGAAAGAACTCGAAACAAGACTCACAACGCTAATACGTAGATTTACATGGTATCCACCTCAAGAAGAGGTAACTAATCCAAGGATCTACACACGACACACTCTCCACTAAGAAAAACACTTCTTCTCAGTAACTACCGAAGGTAGAGAAGCCTTGTACAACCTCTCAATACAAGAAGAAAGAAGTATAAGCTAATACAATAACAAATCTTATAAGATTTACAATGGAAAATCCTAGCTTCCTTCTCCTTCATGTTTAGAATGCCTCTTGACCTTGGAAATGCAGTAGCACCTGACTCCAAGAAGATTCAAGAACTGGTGGTGATAACTTGTGAGAATCGTGAGAGAAGACTATGGAGATCTCCCGAATCGCTGTGAGGAAGATGGCTTTAAACTCGACACTTCCTTCACAACTGTCACATCCCAATCGATTGGGGAGGCTTGAATCGATTTGCTGATCAATTCAAAGCGCCTCTCTGCTCTGCTGGAAACTTCTTGAATCAATCGACCGATCGATTCAGACTTTCTCACGATCATGTGAGAAAACCAGCCCCCAATCGATCGATCGATCTATTGGCGCTGCCCAATTGATCAATCGATCGATTGAACTACATTCTGTGATCGTGATTTAAGTTTCCAATCGATCGGCTGATCGATTGAGCTACTGTTTATTTCCGCACTGTGCCTAATCGATCAGCTGATCGATTGGGCTTGGTCCAATTTGATCACTTGATCAAGTTGACCAACCCTAGCTTGCTCAAGTCAAGCCTAGAGCTCCCAAACCCAACATTCAGTCAACCATAATCTGTTGGGACTTCTCGTGCCTAACATCTGATCAACCTTGACCTACTAAGACTTTTTCACCAAGTGTTTGGTCAATCTTTTGATCCACTTGGACTTTTCTCCTCGTGCTAAGTGTCCGGTCAACGTTGACCCACTTGGACTTACCATCTCGTGCCAAGTGTCCGATCCTCCATGACCCACTTAGACTTCCTTTCACCAGATGTCCGGTCACCCTTGACCCATCTAGATTTCCTTGTGCCAAGTATCCGATCACTCTTTTGACCTACTTGGACTTCCCAACACCAAGTGTGTGGTCAACTTTGACCCACTTGGATTTCCATGTGCTTGCCTTTACTCATCAGGTCTTTGCATCTGTCTAGCTTCACTCACTAGGACTTTTCATCTGCATGGCTTCACTCACCAAGACTTTCACCAAGCTTCACTCACTAGGATTTTTCCACTGCCTAGCTTCACTCAACGAGATTTTCACCTGCCTAGCTTCACTCACTAGGTCTTTTATCTGACTTCACTCACTAGGATTTTTCAACTTCCTGCCTTCACTCACCAGGACTTGTCTTTGCCTAACCTCTAATTAAGACTTTCCTAGTCAAGTAACTGATCAACCTTGGCCTACTTGAGTCTTCTTCACATCAAACTGGTCAAGCATTGAATAGAGAGGAATTGCACTAATAATCTCCTCAATCAGACGATTACTTTTGCAATCTCCATATATTGTCAAACATCGAAATCCAAACATCAAGACTCAAGCTTGAGCTAACTCAAGCATAATCAACCTGGTCATCCTTGACCAAAGGGATATTGCACCAACACTAAAGAGATCTTTGTTATGTACTTCATCCAATAAGTTATCAATAAGGCTATTTTCTTGATATTTTGAAGAGCTAAGTTATTGAACATGGGATGCCTGTATATTAGGCAAGAGCCTCTACAAGTAGTTTGGTCTTTCAAGTGGCAGTTTGTTTTCTAGGATAGAGAGGTACTATGTATCTTAGGCGGTACTACTTTTGGTGGAGGTAATACTAATGGAGCAGGAATATTTTGAGGGGCAATGCCATGCTTTTGTATTGATGTCGAATAGTCGGAGACAATAGTGGATATAATAGGAGTAGAGAGAAAATGGACATAATTCTTAGTGAGAAGAAGGTCATGGTCCAATTGGACAAGAAAATTCAATCCAAGAATTAAGTGGATATCAAAGTGTAGTAAAGGTTTTATCAATAAGGGTAGACTGAAAGTGTCATAGTTATTGTTTAAAATGACGATGTAGGTTTGTAACAAACTTTGTATTGGTTAGGATTTGACCATCAAACTAAGAACTCACCATTGGATGAGTAGCAATTTTGATGAATGTAGGAGGGAAATTTTCTAAAAGGGCATTTTCATCTATTATGAAGTTAGCTCCACTATCCAAAAAGGCATGAAGGGTGAATCCATGGCCATGGATATTGACCAAGCAGCAAACATGAATGTCCATGGTGTGACCAGTATTACAAACACTAGGTGTTTTAATAAAGACCATGTCTAAGTTCTATTGAGGTTCAGAGATGACTATCTCGTTTCCTTTATCAGCTTGATGAGGCTTAGGTGGCTGGGCCATTGGTCGGAGTAGTTTTATTTCATCCTCTAAGTTGTTAAGTCTAGTTTCTAAAATTGCAATTCTTGTTTCAAGAAGTAGGTTGCTTGGGGGTCCTGAAGTAATAGGATGGAAATACCTAAACTTTGTTCTAGGAAAAGTGTGCAATATTATTGTCTGCACAAGGTACACCTTCCTCTTTTGTCCATAGAAGGGTAGTAACCACAGATAAAACAAGGAATATTAGTAATTCCTGATTTTAAAGTTCACTAGTGTGGACATTCGACGTATGTATCCAAGGTATGTGATAATGTCTATCGGAGCATCATGTAAACTGGCTGATAGATATCTTCCCATTGTTCCTCTAAGTCATTTAAATCTTCTTGTAATATATCTCTAGGGAAACCATATTTGTCAATTTGCCTTGGTGGTTGTAAAAAAGAATTTATTAATTTATAATCTGAGGAAGATGAGACTTCTTCCAAGTCGTCAATGGATACTATTGAGTATATTGAGGATGTGTCAAAGACATCTGGTTATATTTCTACTAAATCCATGTTTGTACTATTTATTAGTTGGGTTTCTCTTGTGTAAAGGTTTCTCTTTGTAAGACAAGATGAGAAAGATGTCCTGGCTTATGGCAAGCGAAACATGTAATGGTGTTTGCATATGTTTTCTTAGGTTTATATTTCCTTACATATTTATCTTGTTTAAGGAGGGCTTCCTTTCCTTACTTTTTTGAATAAAATATACTTTCTTTGGGTTTCCCTTGTGTCGTGGCTGTATAATATGTCTACGAGGCTGTCGTCATTTTCTTTTGTATTGTTTATGTTGATTGGCTCCATATTATTGTGGAGTATAAATTTTACTACAAAAATCATAATGTTGGTTTTTAAGTTGTTTTTATATTTGTATGTATGGTATTTTTCTTTTAGTACTGCTATAATGTGTTGTATTTTTATCCCTATGTTATCATATTGTGGAAGTACTTTCATGTCTATCCATGCTTTATGGATTTCTTTTCCTAAATCATATGGTAATTTACTAAATAGTCTTTCCTCTAATTTAGGGTTGCAATAATTTCTAGAGATTGCTTTTAGAACCAAAAAGTCATTACAAAATGGTTTGATTTGATTCCAATTTAGAAGCTGTAATTACTCTAATTCTTGCTTTGCCTCTCGCTGTCTTAGGTCTAAACCCATGTTAGCATCTTTGGCTGTTAGTAGGTGATGTATAATATAACAAAAATTTAGGATATTATTTTCTTGAGCTGCTATTCTAGTACTATCTTCTAGGAACTTTTATTTATATACTTCCCATGCTGCTTTATTTATATTGCCTAAGTAATTTTCTCCTATATTTATCATAGCTTTTTTAGATTCAATGTCAAGTTCATGTTTAACTTAATTTGAACTGAAACAATTGCTTATTCTAAATGTGTTATGCATTTGAAAATCATCACATTCTGTTATTAAAATATTTAACAGTATAGAGTTTTTTTTAAAATAAATAATTTATATATATATATAAGTGATCTAATAATATATCGATCTTTTTTTTATCATTATTTAATTGGTTAATAGCCCTATGTGAAAGGATTTAACACGAGCTTTCTCACAAAGGCTGATCGAGACCAGATCTCTTAGTCATAAAAAAGTGGATCAAGGATGATCCATTCTCAATTATGGTCAGATTGCAACTGCGATCCGGTTGTAATTAGTTTTGATCTTTTCTTGGATTCACCATCCCATAAGTTATAGTTTGTGTCAGAGCGGGCGATCGGAGATTGTTGGAAGTGGGCTAGTGTCCAAGATGTCGGGCACTAAGCAGGGGGCGACCTCCGGTCACCCGGTCCAATCCAAACTATAACCTAGTGGGAACGATGAATCCAGAGAGGGATCACAATCAATTGCGACCGGATCACAATTACAATCTGACCGTAATTGAGAGTGATCCATCTCCTAATCTACTTTTTCATGGATCAGGAGATCCGCTCTCAAAAGGTTCCTCCGTGTTAGTAATGAAACGAGTTAACGGAGACGCTGAGAATAAATGTATCCACCTTTTATTAATAGGAGATCCGCTCTCAGATCAGATAAAAGCACAAACATTTAAGACGATTGCCCTAATAAATCAACTATTTTTGTAAAATATTAAAAAAGTAAATATCTATTTTACCCCTGGGTTCTGTAGGATACAGGCACTTTTAAAGAATCGGTCCTGCTCCAACCGCGAAGGATCTCTGCTATCGTTGGCAACTCGCCGTCTCGTCGATCTTGATTCATCTCTCGGAGATAGATCACCCGCCCCACTCTTGTCATCGCCATGGATGAGGAATACGACGTAATCGTCCTTGGAACCGGACTCAAGGAATGCATTCTCAGCGGCCTCCTCTCCGTTGATCGCCTCAAGGTCTCCTTTCTGCCCCCTCCCTCCGATGTCATTGTCTTTCCAGGGATCGGTTGGATCTTGTGTTTATAATTATCGTTGCGCTAATTTGCTCGCTAGCGACCCGTTTATGTCATCAAAATTCTGCCTTGCATTTCCTGTTTTCGATCGTGGTTATCTTTGTAGTTTTTGCACTCATGTTGCGTATTCGCTAATAAACAATTGTCTTTCTTTTATTTTGAATGCATATACCTTTAAGATTGGATCTAGATGTTCTTATCGGATACTTTCTGTTTGATCTGGAAGTCTTGTTTAAGAATGCCTTCGAGGGATATTGTTTGTCTTATGTTTGAAGAAAATATGTCCAGTGTTACCATAATTTGAAATTTAACTTTGCAAAATGGTTTTTTGATCGGACTAGATCCTGGTAGCAAAGGGCAAGGTTATTGTGATTTTGGCGCAGTGTTGTTCCTTCCTTTCTTAGTCATACTAACACTTGCATTCAACACAATTGCTTCCTGATTATTTCCTAAGGAGTGGAAAGACGTTCAGTTAGTTCAGTATTGTCATTTTTCTATTTCTTTTGGAGCAATCAAAGAACATTTTTTCATATTTAATTCTAGCCTTTATTGGCATAAATTGTTTACTATTCAATACTTTTGAGTTGTTATTGTTATTATATTCTGTTTTGACTTGAATTCTGATCTTCGACTCATTTTTTGGACATTTATATTGTCAAATTTTGCAAACCTTCATACTCTTTAATGAGTTCTCTATCATTTTTGGATGTGGCTTGAAAATGAAATATTTGGGTGGGTGTAACGAATGGGATGGGTTGGCATAGGGAAGTGTGTCTCTCTAAAATGCCAGCTTCTTTCATTCCTCTTAGTAGGTTTCTGCTTAGATGCAAATGCATGAGAATGTTACACTTAGATTTGTTGTGCTTTAAATAGGGATAATCTTTCGGGTATAACATTGAGATTTTTATTGTTTATTATGACATCTTAAAGGGAAGTTTGTTGATAACTTTGTTCTTGTTTTTAACAAATAAATGGGAATATACTACCCATTGACCACAATCTAGTTCTCTTAAGCAATAAGTCATGGTAGTCCATTCCACTAGGCATGGCCTAGGTGTTTTTTTTCCACACGTTATATCATATGTTCAACGATTTTGAATTTTTTTTCCCTTAATATCTATGGAAAAATAGAGGGAATTTTCCCTTGTGCAAAATTTATTCTTTCCCAAACCTTTTGTTAGTTTTCATACACTTCGTGGCAGTTGTACCCGATTCAATGAGGTTATACTGAGCTAATACTTATCATGTGGCTTTTTCCCTTTTGGTTTCATAAGTATCAAAGTTAATATATTGACATGTGTTTTAGTTCTTAAGAAATCTGAAATCAGATGACAAAAGAAGATCCTGAGTAAAAAACTTGATTATTCCTAGAGTGTTTTTTGTTTAACAAGTGCAATTATTTGATTCCTAAGAATTCCTAACTCTGATGTTATGAAAAGAAACCTTTGGCATAAGTGATGGCTTTTTAATATTTCATTCAGATAATACAAATCGTAGCTTCTATTGATAGACTATTAGCGTATGTATATGGATTTTTCTTTTTAAGGAAAAATATGTGAAAACTCTACTCTATTATTTTCTTGTTAGTGATATTTTATTATTTTGCTAGAAACATTTTTTATCATTTTGCTAAAAGAAATTCACTTATGTATTGTGTTAGGTTCTTCATATGGATAGGAATGATTACTATGGAGGAGAGTCAAGCTCACTCAATCTCATCCAAGTAAGAATTTGGAGTTGCTAAAAATAGGCATTTAGTCGAAACAACACTTAGAGATGCTTAAATATGTTGGAAATGTTTTTTTCTCAGCACTCATGCTTATTGGAAAGTATTAGTGAATAAGAAGTTACATGCCTCTCGTGCCTTACAATTCCCTGATAGATGAAAATGGCTTTCTTGCAGAGCAATAAAATTCTATATAAGAGATTCTATGTACTCTTTGTCATTTGATCATGCTTATTCTCAACTTAAGTTATAAGTCATGATGAAATAGAATCGATCATTAGACACCTATTATTTCCTTTTTCTTACCAAAATTTCATTTTCTTTTGCAGCTATGGAAAAGGTTCAGGGATAGTGATAAGCCTCCATCAAGTCTGGGTCCCAGTAGAGATTACAATGTTGACATGATTCCAAAGGTTCTCTTTGTTGTTTGTTTCCAATGCTTTGGTATTATTGATAACTGTAGAGTTTAGTGCTGGCTTAAAAATTCATTTGTTTGGATATTACAGGGAAGTTCTGTGTTACTATGATGATAAATACATCACAATCGTTCAAATGTGTATTGATATGACCTCTTGATTTTCATCTCTTTTCATTTCTAGTAATTTCAAGGTCTCTAGTCCCATTAATTTGCATTTGAACAATCTGTAATATAATAAAAAAAATGTTTGGCTATTTTTTTTTTAAACATAGAATGTTTTAGACTGTTTGATGAATTTCTCTTTACAAGTATCTCTCCAGAAATCTCAATCTTCTCATGCTAATTTGTGTTCTTTGTGGTTGATTAGTTTATGATGGCTAATGGTACTTTAGTACGCACACTGATACATACTGATGTTACAAAATATCTGTCTTTCAAAGCTGTAGATGGAAGCTACGTCTTTAATAAAGGAAAGGTATCGATCATCTTCCTTTATTTATTTTCAATAAGTTGCACTGTGTCAAATTTTTTGGTAGCTCAGAATGCTTAGGCCTAGTAATTTCTTCACCTGTCTATTGTAATAGGTTCACAAGGTTCCTGCCAATGATATGGAAGCACTAAAATCACCATTAATGGGCTTATTTGAAAAACGCCGAGCTCGGAAATTCTTCATCTATGTGCAAAACTATAATGAGAGTGATCCAAAAACACATGAAGGATTGAACCTGACAAGAGTAACAACGAAAGAACTGATCTCGTGGGTATCCATTCTTTTAGACTATTAGTTACATCCAAAAAGTTCCTTGTAATTTTATCTGAGTATTGTGTAAAAACTAACACAAATTGCGTAGCAAGCTAGAGTCTTTCTATCTTCTCTATTTAATAATAATATTAAGGATACTCGATAAAAAAATATCCTTGCTTAATGTAATTTAAGCATTTATTGGATGCAGATTCAGTAGTCTTCTATTCAGATATGCATCTTCTCATAAATAGATTTATGTTAGATGGTCGCATGAATATTCTTTTTTACATGAGACTGGACAAGATTCTGATTCTGAAATCTTTAAACAACATTTTCTTCATCCAATATGTGTGTACATATTATAAGGAGGTTTAGGACCTTAAGGCAATCTTAAAATCTTTTTCTGAATACAACATACTTTCTTCTCAAAGTACATATTAAAATGTTAGGTTCTCTTGGCAAGAAGGATCGTACTTGTCATAAATTTTTATGTACTAGTACATATGGTTTCTTATGAATGAAAATAAACTGAATTTTTGTGTCATAAACACAAACCTTAGAAAGTAGCATAATGCTAATAACATCGATGACCAGTGCCAGTGGCAACTCTCCAATCAAAGTAGCAGCTTTTGGAGTTGCAAATAGTGAAGAAAGAATAGTGAAGGTGGGTTCTTGTACTATTACTAGGAATACTGGGACTGTGCTGACAAATATAAAGTTCCTTCCCCACCAATAATGCTTGAGTAATGCTTGAGGGAAGAACTTGGAATTTCGTTTGCTATTTGACAGGATGCATGCAGCTGATCCAAGTGCTTGAGTTGAAGAGAGAAGCTGATATTTAAGAGATTCGGTCTCGTAGGAAGGTGGAATTTTAATGACTAGACTGTTTCCTGATCATTAGTGCTTTACTATTTTCAGAATATATTCATTTTAATACATAGGTCTGTCTTCCAATAAATTTAGGTCTGCTATCTTGATCATTATTTCTGCTGATTTAGAAATTATTGGTTCACTGGCTCTTTGTATCAGAGAAGGCTTTCATGTTGGTGCCTTAACACCTTTATTTTTCCTGGTTTTTATCATAACAATCTACCCAATCCGCTTGCTAAAAACTAACTCAAACTTCTCTATGCTATTCAGAAAATACGGTTTGGATGACAACACAGTTGATTTCATTGGCCATGCTTTGGCCCTTCATAGGGATGATCGTTATCTAAATGAACCTGCACTAGATACTGTGAAAAGGATGAAGGTAATTGCTTGCTGAATTGAACTTGTTATGGATTTCTCTATGTCAGATATTATTTCTTTCTCCATTAATTTCTGACAAATTTACATATATTTGTACTAGTTGTATGCTGAGTCTCTTCTGCGTTTTCAAGGAGGCTCACCCTACATATATCCTCTGTATGGTTTAGGAGAGCTACCCCAGGTTAGTCACAACTCTTTGGTTTTTTTTCTTTTAAGATTTTTCTATTAATCCTTAAATTTCTCTGAAATTACAGGCTTTTGCACGTCTTAGTGCTGTTTATGGTGGGACATATATGCTGAATAAACCTGAATGCAAGGTATAATTTTTGCTTCTCATTATTGTCATTGCTTTGATGTAAATCCGTATAAAAAGTAGATGCCGTTATCTTCATTGCTATAGCATTTCATGCCTGGATTATTCTACTTTTTTTTTTGTCATAGCTCAGTGTACTGTTTTCAGGTTGAATTTGATTCCGAAGGGAAAGCTTGTGGTGTGACTTCAGAAGGAGAAACAGCTCGATGCAAGAAAGTTGTTTGTGATCCTTCCTACTTGCCAAATAAGGTAAATTTTCTTTAATTCAGGTTGAAAAGCACTTGATTCCTTGTTGAGGTAAATCCATCATAATTGTAATCATGGAAAAAAGTTCAAATCATGCAACATTATAAGTGGGCTTTTGATTGACAGGTTCAGAAGGTGGGAAAGGTTGCAAGGGCTATTGCTATTATGAGCCATCCAATTCCAAATACCAATGAGTCCCATTCGGTGCAGGTTATATTGCCACAAAAACAACTTGGACGCAAGTCTGACATGTGAGTACGGATCTTTGTTAGATGCTCTCTTTTCTTTCAGGCCACTTTCGCTATTTCATGACTTATCATGATTGCCATTTCTTTTGGCTGGACAGGTATCTTTTTTGCTGTTCTTACTCACACAACGTTGCCCCCAAAGGGAAGTATATTGCCTTTGTGTTGACAGAAGCTGAGACTGACAAGCCAGAGGTGGAACTAAAGCCTGGGATTGATCTTCTTGGACCAATAGATGAGATATTCTTCGAGACTTACGATAGATATGAACCTTCCAATGATCCATCAGTTGATAATTGCTTCATCTCAACTGTAAGTGGTTTTGACACAATTCCTCGTTCTGTGAGACATTCTTAATTCATGTTGGTTGACCAAGTCTATCAACTGTAGAGTTACGATCCAACCACCCACTTCGAATCTACTGTGATGGACGTGCTTACTATGTACACTGCAATCACTGGAAAGGTAATACTTTTAAAATCATGCTCATAAATTTTGATTTCCCCAATACACTCCCATGATGCTTGGCATACTAACCAGAGAACTTGTTCTTACCTTAGTTTTGCTATTTCTTCTAAATAAATTGCTTGTATAGGCAGCGAATCCTCTGTAATATAAAAAAAGGTTGCATTCTAGTGGTACACACGTCTGTGCAGATTGCTCATTATTGCATAGTTTCCTTTTCGATGCATAATCTTGTCTTAATCCACCCATCCAGTGTTTTGAAGTCTTTCATATGTTTCATTATTGTTCTATTGAACAAGTACTTAGAATCCTTTTTTCCTTCCTCTACAGACTCTCGATCTCAGCGTCGATTTAAACGCTGCTAGTGCTGCTGAAGAATGAATAAAGTGCTATGCTACATTTTAGTCATGATCAGTTTTCATTACGGAGCCTTACTACTTGGCACTCAAGATCAATTTGAATTTTCTTCATGCAGCTCAAGTCAAGCAGCATTTTTGCTTTAGAACCTATAAATTCCTTTGAATAGTACAATCTGTTAAAAATTTCGAGGCATCTTATGAGTTGTCGTATTTCCTTTCTGGTTTTGGTCGTATGAGCTGTAGTTCTTGAGAACCTTTTTTTGGTGGAAGAAATGATTGATTGGACTAACCGAATGAGGCAAAAGTAATTAGTATTGACATAGTTCTTCTAGCCGATCTCAATGAATTGAAACAAACATGATTTGGTGATTATTATAATAAAACTATAGCAAGTTTTATATAGACTAGTCATCGTGCACACGTGTTGTATGTCTAATATAATATATAAATATGCATAAATTAGTATCCTAGGCCCATAAGGGTACGTCAAACCTATGCAATAGAGCGATGCTCAAGAATCTTAAGAGCAAGCTACTGTAACGAACTCTCCCTCATACAAAATTAATTTAATTTGTTATATGAGATATTAAATTGATAAGAACAAACACTACACTTGATCTTAGTCAAAAGACTAAGAAAGGTATACTTTCTAACGTTGAAAGTTCTCTACTCACGGTGTTGTCATTCCTAAGATATGAGACTAAAGAGAATGCATATTTTTTTATATAAAAAATAATTAAAAAAATTATTAATAAGCCTTAAAATTATTTGTAGTGTGAAAAGAAAAATTAATATTAATAAAGGTTCATATTCTTAATAAAATAATAAGATAATATGAAGTAAATGATTTTTTCCCAAAAGGCTTACATTGAGTATGGTATTTACCAAATGACGTATCATAGTTCTGTTTATACCAAAAGGCGCACATAAAAAATGTAATTCCTTTTTTTACCCCTCTCACCAACCTTCTCTTATTATTCAACATTTTCTAAGAATCCAAACTACATTTTTAATTGAAAATCATTTTGTGGTTCAGATACACGTGATCTTACCCTCTCTTTCCCTCTATCCTTCTTCCTAGTCTTATAAACATGAAATGATCATGAACCTCCTCCGCTTGTCACACCTCCTCGTGCTGTTTCGCGGGATTGCAAAAGACTATTTAGGGTTTAGAGATATTGTTGTAAGAGTTTTAAGAGACAAGTTCAAAGGATAACAACGATCAAGAACCTCGGCGTTGAAGGATAAATTTTTAGCAAGAGTACAATTAGTAGAAGAAGAGAGATAAAGATTAAGTGATGTATGTATAAATTTATTACTGTAAAATAGGGTTGTCATGTATAAAAAAACTATAGTTTTGTAGCAAAAGGTGATGACAAAAATCGTGTTTATGGTGTCATTGGATGTGTGGAGAAGAAATATTGAACAACACATGCAATATGATACTAAACTGCAATATGATTACTTAATCAGTTTGCAAGGTGCTCCACTGTGATGCTAAATTTCAACTAGACCTTGCTCATGCATATTAGGTTGATATGGTAGGTATTAGCACGTTGGGCCTAATATATGATCATATCAGGCCCACTTTCTTCCTTGATCAAAATTTTGATTTGATATCATATCTACCTTTTTCTCGCTCAATCCTTCGTAGTGATTGAAAGTTTGCATAAATCTAATTATTCTAGGTCCATCAGTAGATTTTGACCAAAATCCACTGATAGACCTAAACATGTTTGATTACACCCATTTAATGTGCTATGAGTTTCGAGTGGTGCATGAAGTTAAATTATGCTATCCATTGCTTATTTAGGGTTCTCAGTGGTGGTCCAACATTACGAGAAGGTTTTGCTTCAATGCAGGCCTGATATGGGATCATATCAGGTCCAACCTGATCTTTGGTTAAAACTTTACTTTTACACCATATATACATTTTCCTCGCTCAACCCTTTTTAGTAGTTAAAAGTATGTAAAATTATAAAAACCCTAGGTCTATCAGTCGGATTGTGTCACAACCACTAATAAATTATGAAAATATAATATGTGCACCATATCTATTGTTACTTGGTATTTGATAAATTAGTATGCACAGTAGCACTTGATTATGTAGTTGTAAGTTTACTAAATTAGTTTGTAATTTTATTTATAAGGGACAATCATATTACTGAAGAAATTCTATCTGAGATATGAAATACACTTGATGCAAATTCTTGCATGGGACATGGAGCTAATGTAGGAGAATCATCTAGAATAAATATTCCATCATTTTCTAAGTATAGAGGTATAAAGAACACAAAAAGAAATACAAGTAGCAATTTGACATTTGATTTAAATGAAGAAGTATTCTAGAAGATGAGGTTCTGAATCCTTGTACAACACTTGTTGATTACTTTGAGCCTACTTGGAGTGAGGAGGAAGAGCATTATACCTTAATCGGAGAGGAATTATAATTCAATACAGATGTATAAGAATTCTTAACTAATAATATGCAGATTGAACAATATGAAATTCCTCTAGAGTAGTATAGTGATTTAGAGGAGGAGTTCCTAATAGCCAATGATCTATATATTCTAAATTCTTGATTGTTCCAAAGGCCAAAAGAAAAGGCAATAGATGAGCATGAATTTTGTGTTAGATGTTTCTGTCTCGACAAGAGTTCAAGAATGCACTTATCAAACATGGCATGGTTAAACATAGGAGATATAACCCAGTTGCCACATGAAAAAATAAAGTAAAAGTAGTCTACTTCAATCAACCATGTACATGGAGAGTAGTTGCCCGGGGAGATGTAGAGTTTACTGTTATAAAATATGTAAAGTAACACCAATGTGACACTATTAGAGAAAGTGCTGATCATCAAGCATGCTCTTTCTCCTTTGTAGTGTCTTTTGTTGAAGAGCAATTTATTACTAATGAACAGTACAAACCAATTATGATTATATCAGATATAAAACCTAGGTTTGGAATGACCATATTATATAGAAAAGCATACATAGCTTGGGAGAAAGCGATGAAGAAAGTGGAGATTATGACTAAGCATATATAGATCTTCAACTATATATGCGTGAGTTAAGAGTCAAGGATCCTGAAACCTATATGGCACTACAAGGAATGGTGATAATTAGTTTCAGCATTGTTTTTGGGATTTTGGAGTTTGTCGAAGAGTATTTAGGTCTTATCTACACAAATTGATCGAAATTGATGCCACACATCTAAGAAGGAAGTATCTGGGTGTATTGTTGATAGCTACAACAATTGATGCTAATGACAATGTCCTTCCAGTAACCTTTAGAATCGCTGAAGTTGAATGTGGATCTGCATGGGAGTGGTTTTTGGATCATACTAAGAGATTCTTTGCTATTAATGCACAATCAATGAGCATAGTATCAGTTAGACACCGCAACATTATATCACCAGTTAGAAAAGTCTACCCAAATGCCCATCATTCTTTCTGTTGCTATCACATGTCTTGTAATATGGTAACAGATATTGGTAGTAGGCTGATATACGTAGATTATATACACTTTTATGCATACTTTGACATACATTCATGTACTTTATTTGCACTTGATCTGTGCATTTCTACACCTCTTATCATATTTTCAGTATAATTACTCTTCTTTGTCGGAGATCTACTCTTTGTGTATTTTTCTATTGACAGGAGCCACTTTTCGTATGAAAACAGTACTCATAGACGATTCAGAGAACAAGCAAAGCAAACGAGCTTGGCCATGTGAAGTTCACATGGTCGTGCCACTTATCAAAGGTGGAGAAGACTCTGGTCGTGTGATTCCACACGACCGTGCCAACCAACAGATAAGGAGAAGACTCTAGCCCTATGGATCCACATGACCGTGTGACCTTCCAGAGGAGGAGTAGACGGTGGCCGTGTGAATCCACACGACCGTGTAGATCATCTAGAGACTAAGTAGAACACGACCGTGTGAATCCATACGGCCATGCAACCTGACCAAAGGCCAAGCATAGCGTGGCTGTGTGTATGCCGCACGACCATGGCACAGGCTGTGCCAAGCCTGTACTCAGCACTATTTAAGGGGATCTCTTCCCCTTTCCAAGGAGAGAAAGGTTCTCCCTTCTGGAGATCTATCTTGGTGATGATCTACATTCTCTATGCTCTCCGTTCGATGATCCAAGGTCGTATTCATCATCTTATCGACTCCGGAAGCAAAGGATTGGATCCAAACATCACTCAACACAATCGGATAATCATTCTTTTCCCTTCCTCTTCTAGTTGAGTTTGGATGCTTTCAATTTTTATGTCTTTAGATTCTTCCCTTTGTGCCATGAAGTAGATCTATTGTTTTAAGATTTAGAGAGTAATTGTGATATGGATTAATGTAAGAACTCATGGATATACCAATTTTTTTTTATCTATATGACATTATCATGCCTCATATCTATTTGATCTTATGTGAGTGTGTTGTACTTGAACTTAATTCTCATGTTTGATTTAATGTTTGTATGGAATTATTGATCCCATAGAAGGAATGTCCTAGATTGTATGACCCAGAGGCCCTAGTAATAGGAGTAGCCCGTTTCGGAACGTCTAGGGCATTATCTTGAAAGGAGAAGTAATTCTCCACAAGGAAAGGGAATTGTACGTAATTGTCATCTCTATCTCTATGGGTATTGAATATAAGTGTGTTTTTGTGATTTTTGACCGAGGGTCTCTAGTGACAAGGTTTACCTATTACTGGACTTCATAGGGATCATTTCTATTTAATAACATGACATATTAATCTAAATAATATTCCGGCTTGACCACTGCAGGAAAGAACCGGTAATGAATCTATCTTCCTACTAGTGCATGGAAATTGAGGATGGACAATTGGTGAACCATTATACATTGATAGATATCACAATGAAACTGATCCCCTATAACATCTTCCAAATCAAGTCTCTCTCTCTCTCTCTCTCTCTCTCTCTCTCTTTCCTCTTCTCGATCTTATTTCTCTTAGCACGTGACACTCAATCATCAATTGTTTGGCTAATTCTCCGTGAGAAATCACTAGTGCTTATAACTAGTCTCTCTTAAAGATTACACAACACCTTATGCACGTGGGCTTCGGTCTAACAATACCAGACCACCTATTGAAGCCAATAATTTTGAGATTAAGCTTACGGTGATTACAATGGTTCAGCAAAATCAATTTGGAGGTGAACCACATGAAGACCAAAACCAACACTTGGAAGTTTTTTATGGAATTTGTAGTACAATTAAAATGAATGGAGTTCTAGCAGAAGTAGTAAGATTATTGTTATTCAAGTTTTCCCTAAGGGATAGAGCCAAGCAGTGGCTTAATTCCTTACCAGCTAATAGCATCACATCTTGGGAACAATGTGAGCAATAATTCCTCAATAAGTTCTATCCTCTCAATAAAACTGCTCACATGAGGAATCTTATAACAAGCTTTAGATAGTCAGATTTAGAATAATTATTTGAAGTATGAGATAGATTCAAAAATATGCTTAGGCAATGCCCACATATGGACTTGAGAAGTAGTTAGTTCTACACACTTTTTATAACAACATCGACTAACACACAAAGGTGTCTCTTGACTCTGCAGCTGGAGGGGCATTAATGAATAAAAGTCTAGATGAGGCTGAAGATATTATAGAGAGTGTAGCTTAGAACCATCATGAATGGGAATCTGAAAGATATGGAGGCTCCTTCTCTGGAAATCCTATCAAGGCATTAGAAAAGTTTGACATGGATGCAATTACTCTTATGCCCGCAAAGTTGAATGCTTTGACTAAAAAGCTTGAGAATATGAGAACTAGTACGACCAGTACAATTGTATGTGTATGTGACATGTGTGGAAGTACGGACCATGCTCAAGAAACTCATCCTTTGGGGCCCATCTCTACACAAATAGATCAACTTGAGTAATGTGATGCAATAGTAAGTTATAATTAAAGACAAAATAATCCGTACTCCAACACATACAACCCTGGATGGAAGAATGATCTAAAATTTTCTTATCGGAACAATCAAGATCAAGGACCATCTATAGGGGCAAGACCAAGTTACCAACCTAGACAACAAGGCTATTAATAACAACCATCACAAGGCTATCAACTATCTCGGATAGGAAAGATGCTTGAGGAAGTTCTTACTGAACAAAAGGAAATGAAAAATGAAATTAAGCAACTCACTCAAAGAATGGATAACACTAAAAATACCAAAAGATTCAAGATAGTTAAATTATCCAGATAGCCTCATCTTCTTCAAGAGTACCAGGAGCTTTCCTGGGCAAGCCCGATGTAAATCCAGTTGAACATTGCAACAGAATAGAGCTTCAGAGCGGATGGATCTTGGGAGATCCTCAAGTGATTGCTCCAAAAGGGATTGATAATTTAGAAGAGCTCTCTCCTCCCTCACCTAACCTAATTAAGATCCAGGATGATGAGGAGATTACCAAGAAAGTTGAAAAAACTATTCCACCACCACCCTAAAGTCAAACATTCCCTTTTCCATAAAGATTAGCTATGACAAAGAAAGACGAAGAGTTTGGTAGAATTTTAGAAAAGGTCAAAGAGATTTGTATTGAGGTTTCTCTTATTGATTATCTTCACCAAATACCCAAGTTCACCAAATTTTTAAAGGAGATCATGTCCAATAGAAGAAAAAAAAAAAGGAAAATTTGAGACCGTGGCACTAACGGAAGAGTGCAACGCTCTATTTTTGGAAACTGCTCCCCCAAAACTTCAAGATCTAGGAAGCTTCTCAATTCCTTGCACTATAGGAAATGAATTTATAGATAGAGTTTTTTGTGGTTTGGGGGCAAGTGTTAGCCTCATTCCATATTCTGTTTGTAATAAGCTAGGTCATAAAAACTTTAAACTTACTATTATGACACTTCAATTAGTTGATCATTCATGTAGGTACCTTATGGGTATCATTGAAGATGTGCTGGTAGAGGTGGATGGTTATATTATATCCATCGATTTTGTTGTCTTAGACATAGAGGAGGATCCCAAGATCACAATAAAATTGGGAAGACCCTTCCTTGCGACTACCGGAGCTATTATTGATGTAAAAAATCATAAACTATCTCTAGTTATTGGTAAGGAAAGGTTAGAATTTGATTTATCTGAATCTTCTAACCATGTCTCTTCCCTTTTAAGCAATTATAATGGGGCAGATGCCCACAAGATTGAGAAATGGAACTTTCATCCTCATGGGAGGTTGCTGAATGTAGTACATGATCTGGTAAGAATTAGGAGAAGACCTCCAATCAAGAATGAGAAGTACATCTTCCCTGTAAGGGCAAGGATGAAGGAATAGCTAGAAGCACCAACCCTAGGAGGGGAAGTCATGCCTCCATGGGTATAATTATTATCAATGGAGACGGGGTCGAGCTAAAGACTTAAAATAAGCGCTTCTTAGGAGCCAACCCAAGGGTTCTTTTCAGTTAGTTCAGTTTACAACTTTGTCTCTTTAGTCTTAGCTATTTTTAATTGTGTTTACAGGTTGTGTACAACTTTTACAAAGTTAAAATAGGAGAAAATTCAGCCCTTACACACTTTAAAGAGGTGGCTATATAACCTCACACGGCCGTGTGAACCTAGCAGAGAAGGGAAAGAACTAGGTTGTGTCATTTGCCATAGATGTGTTGACCTAATAGCAAGAAAGAAGAGGGCAGCTGTGTGACTTCACACGGCCGTGTGAATCCAGCTAAGAAGAAGAAGAGCCCGACCATGTCAATTGACATAGCCATGTGGAGAAACCCTCGACCGGATCATGTCTTTAAGACATGACCGTGTTGAGGCCGTGTCCGTCGCACCACCACCTTAAAATCACTTTCTCCACCCCTTTCTTCTCTCCAATACTTTTTCTCCTCAATCCTACTTCATCTACATCATAAATCTAGATCTTAGACTCCCTTTCTCCAAGATCTAAATCTTGATATAAATCCCAAATCTAAATTCAAATATAATAATCCCTCTTCTTCTTCTTCTTCTTCTTCTTCTTCTTCTTCTTCTTCCTCTTCCTCCTCCTTCTCTTTTCAAGATGTACCTCTTCTCACAAAATCTCTCCTCCTTTTTCTTCAATTATCACTCTCCCTCACTTATCTTCCCATTATGTCTCTGTTGGTTACTGCTCTGAATTTCGTTATGCTTCCCCTGTACAAAAATTTGTACAAGCATAGAACTTTCCAAATAACCTATGTGTTCCTCATGAGTTAAACTTGAATTGGAAACAGAACTTAATATTTTTACTTCAAGTTCAACTCATGTATTCTTTAGTAGTTAAAACTTGGATTGCAAACGATATTTAACATTATTAATCCAAGTTCATCCCATGTTATAAAAGTTGATTAAATATCTATTTCAAGGATTGACTTCCAAGTTAAACATGGCGAGTCACTCGACTTTCTTGGGTATGGGATCATCCACCACTTCCTAAACAAAACCTTTCAAAGAAATTGGATATTTAAACTTTTTTACAGTAACCCTAGGTTTAACTATAGAAACCTCAATAGAAGTACAAGATCAAACACTAAATCGAAACACAAAAAAAAAAAAATGAAACACAAAATCGCTAGCCTCTTGTGTTGGTATTTCAGGATTCATACAAAGAAAAACTAGCTTCGCTGCGGAATTAAGAACTAGTTATATCTTTCTTTGTAAACAAAGACCTCTTGATCTTTTGTTGTATTCCTCTCCTCCTCTTGGATGTCGTGTGGACGACGATCTACCAAAATGAAAATCCACCCAAACCTTCTTCTTTACCTACAAGTTTTGGCCACCTAAAAAATGGCAAAATAGGAAACTTCCTTCTCTTCTCCTTCTTCTCCAAGCAACCACCGGCCCTTATGTTCTTCCCCTCCAAGCAAGGTTTCGGCAACCAAGCAAGATGAGAAGAAGAATAGCTAAAAATAGTGACCAGCCCTAGGAGAACAAGCAAGGAAAAAATAGAGAGAAGGGTGCCGAACACCAAGGAAAAGAGAGGAGCTTTTGAGAGATTTTTCTACCTCTAGTAAGGCACCGTCTACCCCTTTTTTATAATCCTTGGTCATGGCAAAAAAGAAAATTTTAATAATAATTAAAATCTCTCTCTTTTAGGAAAGTTTTAAAATTAATCTCTCTCTTTTAAACATTGTAGATGGCTACAAAAAAGGAAAGATTAAAATTAAAGCTTTTCTTTTAAATCATGGTTATAAAAAGGAAAGTCTTATCAAAATTGAAATATCTCTTTTAAACATTATAGATAACTACAAAAAGGAAAGATTTTAACAAAATTAAAATCTCTCTTTTAATCCTTTGTAGATAGCTATAAAAGGAAAGATTTTAAAATTTAAAACTCTCTTTTAAAACCATGTGGATGGCTTCAAAAAAGGAAGGATTTTACCAAAATTTAATTTTAAATGAAATCTCCTTTTCTATCATGCTATGGTCGGCCCCTTGCTTGGGCACCAAGCAAAGGCTTGGCCGACCACTACTGTGCTCTAAGCTAATGCTTGGCCAGCCCCCTTGCACCAAGCAAGGATGTGTTCAGCCCATTACTTGGATAAGAAGTGAACTTTGTGGATACAAGGCTTTATAGAGGCTACAACAGGGACCGAGAGGAGGAATTATTTTTGGTCTCCCGATGAGCTTGAGCTTCCTGTATTCGACCTGAAAACCCAACTCAAATTCATCAATAATAACTCATACCACTAAATAGTTATTATTGAACTACCGCACCAATCCCATATTACATTATGAGCTCCTACTTATCATGAATGCATTAATCTCCCTGTGTTTAAGATATTGAATGCTATTAATTAAATGAGTTACTAACAACTCACTTAATTAATATCTAGCTCCAAGAGTAGTACCACTCAACTTCATTGTCATGTCGGACTAAATCCACCTGCAGGGTTTACATGACAATTCTTATAAGCTCTTCAAGGGGACATCATCAACCTAGATAACTAGGACACAGTTTCCTTCTATAATCAACAACACACTATATAAATAATATTATTTTTCAACTTATCGGACCTATTGATTTAACGAATAAATCTCACCTATTAATAAATTAAAGAAATAAATACTAAGTATGTGCTTATTATTATATCGAGATTAAGAGTACACACATCCATAATAACAGAGGTTATGTTCTTTTACGCAGTCAGTATAAAAGGAACAACCTCAAATGGTCCTACTCAATACACACATAGTGTACTAGTGTACTTTTATAGTCAAGATAAACTAGTACCAAATTACACTACAACCATTCCAATGATTTGCCCCAATTCATCTTGGTTGTGAGCTACTATTTATAATTTATAAGAACTGATAACATGATCTTCTGTGTGACACCACACACCATGTTATCTATAATATAAATTAAATGGACAACTGCATTTAACTAAATGGAGACATTCGACCAATGTGATATTCATACAAAAAGTTAGGCTTTTAGTATACATCCTAACAATCTCCCACTTATACTAAAAGACTATGCTGTCATATATGCTGTTATACATCTGATTCCCATCCCCTCAACATGCCCATCAAAAGCTCTCGTTTGAAAGGCCTAAGTGAAATGATCCAGGTTATCTGCTGATGTAATCTTGGCGACAACAACTTCTCCTCGTTTTACGATATCTCATATTAGGTGGTACTTGCGCTCAATGGGTTTATTTATCTTATAGGCTCATGGTTCCTTCGAGTTTTCTATTGGAATCACATCTAAGTCCATCAAGAAGTTTCTGAGCCATACAACTTCTTTGGCTGCCTCAGAGGCTGCCACATACTCAGCTTTCATGGTAGAGTCTGAAACGCATTTCTTCTTAACACTCCTCCATGCTATGGCTCTACCTCCCAAAGTAAACACATAACCTGAGATTGACTTACTATTGTCCCTATCTGATTAGAAGTCGGAATCCATGTAACCCACACGGAGCAAATTATCTGCCTGGTAATCCAGCATATAATCTCTAGTCCTTCTAAGGTAATTTAATATATGCTTTACGACAGTCCAACGTCCTTGTCCTGGATTATTTTGATATATGCTAACCATGCCCACGGCAAAACAGATATTCGGTCTCGTACATAGCATTGCATACATTAGGCTTCCTACAGCCGAAGCATAAGGAACTGCTTTCATGTCCTCTATCTCCTTTGATATTTTAGGACATATCTCTTTAGATAAAGGTACTCCATGCCGAAAAGGTAGAAAACCTTTCTTGGAGTTATGCATGCTAAAATGAGCTAGGACAGTATCGATGTATGAAGCTTGGGATAAACACAACATTTCTTGCGATCCCTTATTATTTTGATCCCAAGAATATGTCCACACTCTCCCATGTCCTTCATATCAAACTGTTTGGACAACCATACCCTTACTTCTGACAATACTTTGACATTGTTGCCAATGAGCAAAATGTCAACTACGTATAGTACAAGAAATACCACCACGCTTCCGTCACTCTTCTTGTATACACAAGACTCATCCAGACACTGAATGAATCCATAAGACTATATCACTTCATTAAACCAGATGTTCCAAGATCTCAAAGCTTGCTTCAGTCCATAAATAGACCGATTGAGCTTACATATAAGATGCTTTTTGCCATTCGCAATGAATCCCTCTGGTTGCTTCATATGGATGTTTTCTTCAATACTTCCATTAAGGAAAGTTGTCTTGACATCCATTTTCCAAATCTCATACTCCATATAAGCGGCAATAGTAAAATAATCTGGATAGACTTAAGCATGGCTACTAGTGAAAATGTTTCGTCATAATCGATTCCCTCTTTTTGAGTATACCCTTTTGCAATAAGCCTTGCTTTAAAGGTTTCCACCTTCCCGTATGTCCCACTTTTTCTTTTGTAGACCCATTTACACCCAATGGCTTTTACACCATTTGGTGGTTCTACAAGCTCTCAGACTTGATTAGAATACATAGATTCTATTTCAGAGTTCATTGCACTTTGCCAAGATGCTGCATCTTTATCTTGGAGTGTTTCATCATATGTGCAGGGATCAGGTTTTGTTTATCAGGAATCAAGTCCGAAGACTCTCCCAAAAACATGAATCTATCAGGCTGCCGAACAACCCTCCCACTACGACGTGGCACTGCTTGTAATTGTGCATCATTTGTGACATGTGTTGTAATTTCTTGTGGTATCTCATCTTGTACCGTTGGTACTAAGGTAGACGTGTCTTCTCTTATTTCTTCAAGAATAATTTTACTCATGGGCTTGTGGTTCATTACATAGTCCTCTTCTAAAAATCGGGCATTGGTGCTAACAATGACCTTCTGATCTTTAGGACTATAAAATAAACCACTTTCATTCCTTTAGGATAACCCATAAACAAGCGAACTTCTGTATCTGATTCCAACTTATCAGTGTCTCCCTTTAGCACATGTGCTGGACTACCCCAAATCTGAATATACTTCAGATTTGGCTTACGCACATTCCATAATTCTGTGGGAGTAGAGGGTACTAATGTAATGCCCGAAAATTCTCAAATTATTTTTAGAAATATTCTATGATTTTTCTGGAATTTTTAGATATTTTTCCGGAATTTTCCGAGTAGCGGAAGCAGCAAAAATAATTAGAACCGCAAAATAGCTTAGGCGGGAATCGAACCCGAGACCCATGGTTTAGGGATAATGTTAGTAACCAGTGAACCCAGCAGGGCCGTGCTGAAAGGAAAGGGAATCAATTATATTTATAATTGGTTTGGCCGAATTAATTATTTAGTATAAATAGGAAAACATAAGTTGGTTTGGTTTATTTTGTGTTGGTTCGGCAACTTTCTTCTCCTCACCCTAACTCACGCCGATCCCCTCTTCTCCTTCCTCTCTCGGCGCCAACCACCAAGGAGCCTAAGGTTCCACCCTTAGGGCCCTAGGAGCACCTTCCGGCGATAACTCCGACACGAGGACGCTCTCCTTCGCGAAGGGTACGCTTAGACGCGAGAAGATCGTCGAGGAGTCGTCTCCACCGGAATTTCTAGCGAAAGGAACCGTAAGAAAATTAGCAAAAGAGGTAAGAAACCCCTCACCTGCAGTATAATAGCTTCCGTTTGAGTTTTTATGCTTTAGTTAGGATGTATGCAGATTTTTTATCGATATCTAGGGTGTTTTTAACTCTCTTCGCAGATTAGGGATTTAGTTGAGCACCTCTAGACGGGCCGGACACGTTTTCCCTCTTCAGATAGGAGGTTAGACGTTGTCGGGTGCCTAGAGGTGGTCTTCCTAATAGGAGAAGAGTTAGAGCATCCTAGGTGCTCGATTAAAGGTCTAACTCAGTAATAGACAGTTTAATTAACTGATTAAATGCACTAGAAGCATTTAAAACAACAAATTAGTTTTATTTCAGCTTATGTAGGACTACAGTCCCATGGGTGGGCTCCCACAGTAGCCTCTAGGTTCAGATAACCTAGAAAGAGCAATTTAGAACAGTTTAGCTATACTCAGTATTTTACTTTTCAGTTGGCACTGTACTGGATTAGATATCCATTGGGCTGGGCTCCCATAGTCGGTCCCTAGGTTTAGATAACCTAGTAGCTCTACTAAATTCGGGACTTGCAACCCCGGGTCTAGTTAGAGATGCGCGCATAGCACGTACAGTTGTCGGGCCCCTCAGCAGCATGTTTAGTATTTTCACTTATTATATGTATACGGTTTTCAACCTTTCACAAATTAGTTCGTGAACTCAGTACAGCTCTAGCAGTAGCTCAGTATTAGCGTAGCTCAGTTTCAGTATTATGCTCCAGTTTAGTTTTTTCCCTGTGAATATGCATGATAACTTTATGTGCAGTTGTTATACATGTTTTTATGTTCAGGTTTAGATATGCCATGATTGTATGCTTATATGCCATGCCATGCTAGTTTATTCAGTATATCCAGCATATGTTTTATACAGCATGATTTAAAATCATATTTGCATCGTTGCATGTTTTTGTGAGGTAGATGGTTTCTTACTAAGCTTTAAGCTTATAGATACTATTTTCCTTATTCTGCAGATACAGGTAAAAGGAAAATGGACTAGCAGAGGGAGCTGGAGGGCAATGCAAAGATGGTGTGTGTGGCAGGAACTGGAATAAAAGACCCTCTAGGGATCTAGCATTTACTTTAGCACTTTGCAATTTATTAGTTCTAGTTTTCATGTTTTATGCACTCTTGAACCTTAGCAAGTTTAAACAATTAGAACTTTTAGAAATCTATACTTCCATGCACTTTAAGTTGTTAAAATGTGTTTTAGTGAGTAAAATGCCATGAACCAGTTTAGAATTGTTACTACATGTTATTAGAATAGTTTATTATGCATTAGGTAGTTGTTGTATGAGGTTTTGGCACGAAGCAGTGCTGAAATCAGAGTTTCCGATTCGAAATCAGAAACTCCTGATCGGTCTGCAGACCGATCGGGAATGAGTTGGTGTCACGAGATCGGTGGCGATCCAGGAGAGTTTTAGGTATGGATCGGTCGGCCGACCGATCCAGACATACCTGGATCGGTCTGCCGACCGATCAGGGTGCTCCTGGATCGGTCGGTAGACCGATCCAGCTACATACAGAAGCTATGGATCGGTCAGCCGACCGATCCAGAGTCTCCTTCCGTGCCAGTGTCGAGCTGGATCGATTCCTGGATCGATCCGACAGCCCAATCGATCCATGGATCGATTGGAATGCTTAATTACAGCTAGCAAGTCATCCGGGAGGCATAGATTGTCTTCCCTAGCATGTGTACAATTATTAGGTACATGTATAACATTCAGTTTCAGCGTTCCCAGCAATTAGATTAGAACAAAATTCAAATTAGATCAGTTTTTCGCATAGTTAGTACAGCAGCAACTGTAGCGATTCGCCTTATAGCCTAGTAGTAGAAGGCGGGTCGTTACAACTAACTTAGAAGGTACCAAGTTTAGAATGTACACTATCGTTTCAAGAGCATATCCCCAAAATGAATTTGGTAATTCTGAATAACTCATCATTGATCTAGCCATTTCCATAAGAATCCTATTCCTTCATTTCGCTACACCATTCTGTTGGGGCATACTAGGTGCAGACAGTTGGGATTGAATCCCGGCCTCTGATAAGTAACTCCTAAACTCTCCTAAGAGATACTAGCCACCATGATTAGACCGTAGTGTCTTGATAATTTACCATGATGTTTCTCCACATCAGCCTTGTATTCTTTGAACTTATCAAAGCACTCAGACTTTCGGCGCATCAAGTAAATGTACTCGTATCTCGAATAGTTGTCTATAAAAGAGACAAAATATTCGAAACCACCTCTCGCCTGGGTAGTCATAGGTCCACACAAATCAGAATGAACCAATTCCAACACATCTTTGGCTCTATACCCCTTGGCCTTAAAAGGTCTCTTGGTCATTTTTCCTTCCAAGCAAGATTAGCAAGTTGGAAAATCTTCCACCACCAATGAACCTAATGGTCCATCGACTATTAGCCTTTGAATCCTTCTCAAGTTAACATGACCAAGCCTTAGATGCCAAAGATATATTTGGTTCATTTTCGAAGGCTGCTTTCTCTTATTAGAATTAGAAGATGTGTTATTAATTTCCATTTATCGCATCATGAGAGTTATTGGATTTAGAGTATACAAATTGCCAACCAATGTACCAGAATAGATAACTACCCTATTTTTCATGACAACTACTTTATCATCAAAAGAAACAGAATATCCATCCATAAATAGTTTAGAAACTTAAATCAAGTTCTTTCTAAAACTTGGTACATAAAGACAATTTCTCAAAATCAATGTTTTATTTCTATCAAAGGACAAATAAACATCTCCCACTACAACAGCCGCCACTTTTGTAGCATTGGCCATGTAGACGGTGATTTCCCCTTCATATAGTTGTCGGATTTCTTGGAACCCCTGCAATGAATTGCAGACATGATCAGTGGCTCCCGTATCTACACACCAGGTACAGGTAGATAACACCGCTAAATATATTTCAACAACTAATGAATAAAATATACCTTCATTGTTCTTGTTTCTGCGAGGATAACCCGTTAAATGAGCTATCATATTGAGGATATGATCCCTTAAGGGTGTCCCCTCCGTCATGGTGGTCGTCATTAAGTTTCTCATGGCCTCCTGCTTTGTAGCCTGATTCTGGTATCCAAAGAGTTCCTTGAGATTGAGCATCATGTCATAGGCAGTGGGTAGGGCCAAATGCTGATGTTGCAGCACATTTGACATAGAAGCCAAAATGTAACACCGCGCCATCTCAGCTGCCTTAACCCATTTCCTATGCTTGTCAATCTCCTCTTCATTAGAATCACTATTAGGCACGCTAGGACAGACATTAAGAAGTACGAACTTGTAACTTTCAGCAGTTAAGACAATGCCCAAGAATTGTTTCCAATCAATGTAATTGGGACCAGTAAATTTGTTTCCTTTCAATATAACAGCAAGAGGATTGAAAGCCTTCCTAAGAATCACAAAATATTTGGTCAAAACTTTAGAATTTAAAATAATATTGATTCCTCAAACAATATTATTTAAATTCACCAACACCTCTAAACACCATGAATTTTGTATGCCACGATAGTGTGGACGTATACAAATTCAAACATTTGTATGAGGAGGTTTTATCCATTAATTTTATTATCTTGTCAACATAACTTTATGACAAATAAAATTAATAGTTGATTTTTCTTCGGTCACACAAATAATAGCAGTGACTCTGATGGGGAGGATACTATTAAATACGCCTAAGTGTATACTATTACTTGATACTTAGTCCATTAAATAGGATTATGTTGCTTCAGATGGAGAAGATTACATAAACCTAAATAATTTCCTATAATCATCCATAGAGGAAATTTGATCTAGTGATCCACAAACAAACTCATCCGATGTGGAGGAAGGCACTCAAAGGCAACGTGCAAGTTTGAATGCATCACTTATAAACCAGTAATGGAGACCGTAGATTTAAATAATTCCTCTCCCACTTATTTATTTAATACGAGGAATTTTAACATGCATACACACACAACACATATAAACAGCATAAAAGGTAATAAATATGAAAAATAATTTTCCAACTATTATGGCCTCATTCATAGCTGTCCTCGTGTGCCATCAACCCTAGCCACCGCCAACGGGTCATGTCGTCGTGTCTATCTTACTTCCTTTTCCACCGCGCCTCTGGTCCTCAAATAGCACCACACCTCGCAAGGATACGATCCGCGATAAAAATAAAATTTTACATTTATCGATCCTATGCTCTACAAGGGAATGTACATGTAATCTAGATCGAACAAAATGTAAAATCCTAAAACTAATACATCTTCTGCTATATTTAATAATTACAATCATGCACACACATAAAATGCCCTCGACATGCCGGAGGGTCCAATCACACACAAATATAATAGGGCCATAATAGTAGGAACTAGGATGCCTGCAACCACAGAGTAAATCTATTTGTACATCCTACTATTATCCTGCCTAAATTTATGTACGAACCGTACATAATTTAACTAAAAACCAAACACACGGAGGCAGAAAACTAGTTCTGATACCAATTATTAGTTACTACTCAGAATTCTATTCTGCTTCCCCTTTACAAAAATTTATACAAGCACAGAACTTTCCTAACAACCTATGTGTTCCTCATGAGTTAAACTTGAATTGGAAACAGAACTTAACATTTTTTACTTCAAGTTCAACCCATGTGTTCTTCAGTAGTTAAAACTTAGATTACAAACGATATTTAACATTATTAATCCAAGTTCATCCCATGTTACAGAAGTTAATTAAATATCTATTTCAAGGATTGGCTTCCAGGTTAAACATGGCGAGGCACTTGGCTTTCTTGGGTATGGGATCATCCACCACTTCCTAGACAAAGCCTTTCAAAGAAATTGGATATTTAAACTTTTTACAGTAACCCTAGGTTTAACTACAGAAACCTCAATAGAAGCACAAGATCAAAACACTAAATCAAAATATAAAAAAAATGAAACACGAAATCGCTAGCCTCTTGTGTTGGTATTTCAGGATCCATACAAAGAAAAACTAGTTTCGCTGCGGAATTAAGAACTAGTTATACCTTTCTTTGTAAACAAAGACCTCTTGATCTTCTGCTGTATTCCTCTCCTCCTCTTGGACGTCATGTGGGCGACGATCTACCAAGATGAAATCCACCCAAACCTTCTTCTTTACCTACAAGTTTCGGCCACCCAAAAAATGCCAAAATAGGAAACTTCCTTCACTTCTCCTTCTTCTCCAAGCAACTGCCGTCCCTTATGTTCTTCCCCTCCAAGCAAGGTTTCGGCCACCAAGCAAGATGAGAAGAAGAATAGCTAAAAATAGTGACCGACCCTAGGAGAACAAGCAAGGAAAAAATAGAGAGAAGGGTGCCAACCACCAAGGAAAAGAGAGGAGCTTTTGAGAAATTTTTCTACCTCTTATAAGGCACCCTCTACCTCTCTTTTATAATACTTGGTCATGACAAAAAATAAAAATTTTAATAATAATTAAAATCTCTCTCTTTTAAATTTCCTATTGTGATGGCTACAAAAGGAAAGTTTTAAAATTAATCTCTCTCTTTTAAACATTGTAGATGACTACAAAAAAGGAAAGGTTAAAATTAAAGCTTCTCTTTTAAATCATGGTTATAAAAAGGAAAGTCTTATCAAAATTAAAATCTCTGTTTTAAACATTATAGATAACTACAAAAAAAGAAAGATTTTAACAAAATTAAAATCTCTCTTTTAATCCTTTGTAGATAGCTATAAAAGGAAAGATTTTAAAATTTAAAACTCTCTTTTAAAACCATGTGGATGGCTTCAAAAAAGGAAGGATTTTACCAAAATTTAATTTTAAATAAAATCTCCTTTTCTATCATGCTATGGTCGACCCCTTGCTTGGCCACCAAGCAAGGCTTGGCCGACCACTACTTGTGCTCCAAGCTAATGCTTAGCCGTCCCCCTTGCACCAAGCAAGGATGTGTCCGACCCGTTACTTGGGTAAGAAGTAGACTTTGTTGATACAAGGCTTTATAGAGGCTACAACATGGACCGAGAGGAGGAATTGATTTTGGTCTCAGCTTGAGCTTCCTGTATTCGACCCGAACACCCAACTCAAGTTCATCAATAATAACTCATACCACTAAAGAGTTATTATTGAACTACCGCACCAATCCCATATTACATTATGGGCTCCTACTTATCATGAGTGCATTAATCTCCCTGTGTTTAAGATATCGAATGCCCATTAATTAAATGAGTTATTGACAACTCACTTAATTAATATCTAGCTCCAAGAGAGTACTACTCAACTTTATTGTCATGTCGGACTAAATCCACCTACAGGGTTTACATGACAATCCTTATGAGCTCCTTAAGGGAACATCATCAACCTAGATAACTAGGACATAGTTTGCTTCTATAATCAACAACACACCATATAAATAATATTATTTCCCAACTTATTGGGTCTATTGATTTAACGAATAAATCTCACCCATTGATAAATTAAAGAAATAAATACTAAGTATATGTGCTTATTATTATATCGAGATTAAGAGTACACACATCCATAATAACAGAGGTTATGTTCTTTTATGCAGTTAGTATAAAAGGAACAACCTCAAATGGTCCTGCTCAATACACACATAGTGTACTAGTGTAATTTTATAGTCAAGATAAACTAGTACCAATTTACACTCAACCATTCCAATGATTTGTCCCAATCCATCTTGGCTGTGAGCTACTATTTATAATTTATAAGGAACTAATAACATGATCTTCTGTGTGACACCACACACCATGTTATCTACAATATAAATTAAATGGACAACTACATTTAACTAAATGGAGACATTCAACCAATGTGATGTTCATACAAAAAGCTTGGCTTTTAGTATACATTCTAACAGTCTCATCTTCTGAAAAGAATCTGATGTGGAAGTGATGGATTTAGCGAAGGAAAAGAATCGGGAGGGTACAAAGACAAAGGAAAAGCTATATCAAAGGGTAAAGGCAAGCAAAGTGCACACGATGAAGGTAACCCCAATGAGTATCATATTATTTTTAGAAATGAAGAACATAATCTAAATATGATTCTCTTGTTGTTAGAAAGATTATTTGCACTAGATATATGGATCTAACTACCATGTATGTTTTGAGTATTAAGGATGATATAGATTTGATGATTGACACTTTTGATTGGAATGATATGATGTACACACATCTACTGACATATCCCCACCTTGTCCTTGAGTTTTTGAGTTCAATTGAGGTCTACTTCACTTCAAAATAGGATTATATTGGAAATATTAGATTCAAACTGATGAACCAAGAATTCTAATGGATATTTATTGATTTTAATAATTATTTTAGCGTATCTACCGGTGGTTCTCATAGATTTGATCTAAATTTTAATTGGAATGGATTTTGGAATTTAATTAGTGGGTTAAAAAATCCTTATGAACCCTCTAGAGCTAAGGCTTCCCACATGCAAAATCCCGTATTTAGATATCTTCACCGTGTAATGAGAAAAACCATATTTAGTAGAGGTGATAGTGATGGGGTAGTTAGAAAGGTGAAACTTGACTCTCTTTGGGCTATGCTCAATAAAGTTGATTTTGATACCGATTTTCATTTTCTGCAAAACCTTGTGAGAGCTAGGAAAGCAACCTCAGAGTTGATAGTCTTTGGCGGATTGATCACCGAAATAGCTATAAATCTAGATTGTGAACTTGATGAGTTGGAAGTCATTCATGTAAATAACAAGATTGATATTGATGCATGTTTTACCATGAAAATGATTTGCTGAGATGAGAACGGGTTTGCCTTTCCTAGAAAGGATGGTTTCCCAATAACTCTACCTTTTTTTGAGCATACCACAATTTACAACCCCTCTAGTTGGGTTATTACTGATGTAACTCTCGTGTTTGTTCCTCCCTTGGTAGAGGACATCGAGCTATTCATCGAGCCCCACCTTGAGCCCTCGTCATTTGGACACCCATAATCGTCTAGACACCTGGAACCTGTAAGACATACTTTTTCCTATGGTCCTTCCAGATTGGACTTTTTTTTACTTCCGTCCCTCTTTGGATTCACTTCATGAGAAGCACAGTGCCTAATAATAAATGTTGGAGGGCCACTTCAAGTTGTCAGATGACCAGTTTCAAGAGGTACATGATCATTTTCAGTTTACGAGGAATTTCTAAGGCCAGGTGGCCGAGTTTATTTAGGATTATGATATTGACTAGGCGAGAATGAGAGAGTTTATGGAGGCCATGGATATCACTAGACATCAAGTAGACACTCTTTACCACTACCATGAGTACCTTGGCCAGACCCCTAGTTTACTTAGTTTCCCTTCTGGTCGATGAGGAAAAGGACCTCCTTTTCCCCCTCCTTCACCATATTGATTTCATCGGAATGATAAAAAGTTTAAGTCTAGGGGGGTGTTTACACAGCCCGAGTCCTTTGCATTTCTTTTCTTTACATTTTCAACACTTTCGTTTGTTTTTCTTGTTTTCATTTTTTAGTTTTATGCTATATCTGCATCTTTGCTTATTTTCATGTTAGTGTTTGCCAGTCTTTATTCAATTTATTTTGATTGTCACTTCGACTATCTTTTCAAAATTATTTTGTGGCATTCGAGAACATTAATTCTCACATTACTGTTGACTTATCTAATAGTAAAATGGTTAGTACATTCATTTCTTGATTTATGTTGTTGTGAATATAGTACTAGTATGTTTAGTGTATCTCTTTTCTCTATCTCTAGTAGCATGAAATGAGCTAAGTATTATATGGATATAAGTTTGAGTTTTGGCTTAACCTTAAGGATCTTACCTTCACTTCACTTAAGCTTGGATATTGGATAACTTTGGAATAGTTATGATTCATTTGAATTGTTTAGTACTTTGGTTCCCATGGTGATTTCCTATATTATATTTTGGTTACTGGATGACCTCGGATCATGTCAACTCATTCATAAAAATTAAAATCTCAACATTTGCATTATACTTGCATTTGTGATAGTGCTACACTTCTAAAGCATAAAAAAATCATATGAATAAGGGATAAAAAATAGTTATCGTGAGTGGAAACTAATAATTTACCTCTTTGAGGCTGAGTTAGGTTATTAGGGAAATAAATATTATGTTTCTCTTGATTACAAATAGTGTTTCGAGACCTTGTATAATTTAAGAAGTATGAACCAAGTGTGTGGGTGTTGGTACCCCAAGGTAGTTTTGATGTGATCAAACAAGTTAAGGTAGGTCCTGTTGTGTTTAACCCTGTGTCTAAGTGTGTAAGAACTTAGGAGTACAGGGAGTCGAGTGAAAGACACAACTAACGAGAAGGACAACACAGGAGAGAGTCGACGAGCTTGGTGTGTCTGAGGGATGAGGTGTTGTGGAAGAGTACACCAGTGGACGAGAAGGGAGCGTGCGATGTTTCCAAGGGGCGATAAGACGGATCGGAAGATTTCTCGAGGAGCAAAAGATACAGTTGTCTGAGGGACGAAAAACTGTGGAAGAGTATGCTGGCGGATGAGAAGGAAGCAAGTAGTGATTCCGAGGGACGAGAAGTCGGAGTGGAAGTTTGCTCGAGAAAGTTGGAAGCTAAGTTGGGTTCGGGTGAGCCCTATTCCGGATGGCCGAAATCACCTAAGCGGGCGGAGCTAGAGTGGAAGAACCTGACCGATGTGAGCAGAACCGAGAGAGGAGGACCAAAAATCAGCAAAAGGCTAATTTTTAGCCACGGGGAGCTCGGACCAGTCCGGGGAGCCTGGACCAGGTCGGGGCGCCCGAACTAGTCCGGGGCGCCTGGAGCATGTCGGGGTACCCGGACCAATCCGGGGCGCCCGAACCCATTCTGGGTGCTCAAAACCCAATTCTTAGTCATTTCAACATGGCGTTTAAACATTGCATCGGGGATAAAATTCTATCATATTCTAGGCGTCTGGAACCCTTCCAAGTGGCTCGAGCAGGGCTATATAAACATCCCTGCTCCCAGAAGCTAAACAGAACAAGAATTACAGAGTAACAACACTTATGCTTGAGTTTGTCTGAGTTTAGCTTTCTGATTCTATGTGTTCATTGCTGTAAGAGGCTTTTCCATCTAGAGGAGATTTTTAGTGCACTTTTTCATCTATCTTGGATTAACAACCTCCTCGATTGTAACCAAGTAAATCCGTTGAGCCTCGACTTTTTTATTCATTTTTTCTTTCTGTGTTTATGCAAGTGTTTTAATTAAGTTATAAGTTTGAGAAAGGTCTTTTTGTTTGCTTGATTTTTATAGGAGCTATTCATCGGCCCTCTAATCGGCCGCCAAGGATCCTAACAAGTGGTATCAGAGTAAGGATGATTCAGGAGGACTAACCGCCGAATGAAGCACACGAGATGTCCGGACCAAGCATCTACCCACCAAAGTTCGAGGGGGAGTTCGCTAGCTGGAAAAAGGGAATGGAGGTATTTTTCAAAATAGATTTTGATTTATTATTAATAATGGAATTTGGTTTTGAAGCACCCGAGGGCAAGGAAAAGTATCAATGGATGAATAAGAAACAAGCTGACTTCATGGCAAACAACAAGAAAGAGTTTCATCTGCTGATCGTCCTACCGCCACAAGAAGTCAACTGTATCGGAGCTTATGAGTCCACCAAAGAGCTCTGGGAAAAATTCTTGGAACTTCATGAAGGAACCTCGGAGGAGAAACTTACGAGATGGGTCTTACTTCACAACCAGATCAGCAACCTCCGATTAGAAGAAGACGAAACTATAGCACATCTTCACTCGAGGATCAAGGAGCTCATCATCAGACTTTCAAATCTTGGAGAAAAGGTAAGAAACCGGGATTTGCTAAGGTATGCTCTTAATGTATTCCCTAGAAATACAAAATGGGCATCATTAGTAGATGCCTACTATATCTCTAAGGATTTAGAAGTTGTTACCTTGGAAGAGTTATTCTCAACTTTTGAAATCCATGAAACAAGATGTGTAGATTCAAAGAAGGAGCTAAAGCACAACAGTGCCTTTAAGGCAAAAATGGATGAACAAGATTCAGACTCCTCTCTCGACGATGACAAAACGACAATGATGGTAAGGCGATTTAAAAAATTATTTAAATCTAGAAAAACTAACCATCTATAGGGTAGAAAGAAAAGAAAAATCAAATGCTACCACTACAATGAAGAAGGGCACGTTAAAGACAACTGCCCTAAGTTGAAGAACAATGACAAGGGCAAGAACAAGAAGCCTTGTAATGACCCGCCTTCTACTGACTAGGCTGTGAGGCCGATCGCTACATTATGCTGTGCTAAATTACTATTGCGAAAATCTGGATTGATTAAAATTTACTAAACTGATTACTGTAAAATCTGAACTTAATATTCTAGGTGTACCTAGGAGTTGTACACATGCTAGGGAAGATAATCTATGCCTCTCGGATGTCCTGCTAGCTGTAATCAGGCATTTGAATCGATCCATGAATCGATTGGGCTGTCGGATCGATCCAGTGATCGATCCAGCTTGATACCGGCACGGAGAAAACTCTGGATCGGTCGGCTGACCGATCCACAAGCTATCTTGCTTCTGTATGCGGCTGGATCGGTCAACCGACCGATCTAGTGGCTCACTGATCGGTCGGCTGACCAATCAATGAGCTTCTGTACTCTACGCTAACTCTCTGTTCGCGACTGGATCGGTCAGCTGACCGATCCAGTGGCACAACCCAATTCTGATCGATCTGTAGATCGATCTAGGTTTCTGATTTCGAATCAGAACCCCTGAATTCAGCACTATTTCGTGCCCAACTCATACACATCAAGTCTATAATAGCTAGAAACATTTTAAACATGTATAAGCTAACATTTTAAACATGATATCATGCAGGGTTCACTAATTCACGACATGCAAAGGTATTAAGTATGGAATAACAAGGTTCTAACAGTTAACTAATTTTGCGGAAAGTTCTAATGCATAAATAAAACTTGTTAGATCCCTCAGATCTTTTATTCCAAGTTCCTTCCACACACATCTTCATCGCATTGTCCTCCAGCCTCCGCTAGTCCATTTTCCCTTTACCTTTATCTGCAGTATAAAGAAAAAGTATCTGTAAGCTTAAAGCTTAGTAAGAAACCATCTACCTCACAAAAACATGCATTCGATGCAATATGCTTTTAAAACATGCTATTTGAAATAGGTACTGATTAGACTAAAACATGGCATGCTATCAAACATGAAAATCAGAGCTAGTCATGGCATACTAAACATGGAAGTAAGGAACTGACATGTTATAAAAGCTAACCATAAACTATCATGTGTATCAACAGAACTAAACTGATACAAAAGCTGAACTGAGCTGATTCTAGCTAATGCTATAGCTGTACTGAATTCACCTAGCTATTTTGTGAAAGTTTGAAAACCATATACATATAATAGGTGAAAATACTAATCATGCTACTGTTTGGGCCCGACAACTGTACGTGCTATGCGCGCATCCCTAACTAGACCCGGGTTTGCAAGTCCCGAATTTAGTAGGGTTTACTAGGTTATCTAAACCTAGGGACGACTATGGGAGCCCAACCCAACGGATATCTAATCCTGTACAGTGCCACTGAAAAGTAAAATACTGAATATAACTAATTGTTGCTTGTCTTGCTCTTTCTAGGTTATCTGAACCTAGAGGTAGGTTGTCTGAACCTAGAGGCGACTATGGGAGCCCACCCATTGGACATCTAGTCCTGTAAAAACTGTAGCAAGACTCGATTATGCTGTAAGATGCTTTTATTGCATTTTAGCTAAGCTACTGAAATGCTTATATTGCATTTGACTAGCTAGACATTTAATCGGACACTTGGTATGCGCTAATTCGCATCCTTTGTGTCGAAAGTTTACAAACTACTAGACTAAAGCATAAAAATCCACACGGAAGCTACTTATACTGCAGGTAAGGGGTTTCTTACCTCGTACGCTAATTTCCTTACAATTATATTCGCTAGAATTCCGGTGGAGACGACCCCTTCGACAATCTACTCGCGTCTATGTGTTCCTCTCACGAAGAAGAGCGTCCTCGTGCCGGAGTTGTCACTGGAAGATGACCTTGGGGCCCTAGGGAGGGAACCCTAGGGTTGGCGCCGAGAGGAAGAAGAAGAGGGAGAGGTGCGACGTGAGGTTAGGGTGAGGAGGAGAAATTGCCGAACCAATTAAAAAATAAACCAAACCCCACCTAAATTTTCTATTTATATTAAGTGGGTAACTCGGCCCAACTTAAATATAAATATAATTGACTCCCCTTTCTTTCAGCACGGCCCTGCTAGGTTCAACTGGTTACTTAAGCGGTCTAAAGGCTTAGCGGACCCGAGAGGTCCCGGGTTCGATTCCCGCTTAAGCTATTTTGCTTTTCTAATTATTTTTGCTACTTCCGCTACTCTATTTTTCCGGAAAAATATCTAAAAATTCCAGAATAATTATAGAATATTTCTAATATAGTTTTGAGAATTTTCGGGCGTTACAAGCCTGCCCAATCTAACAAGTACAAAATGCTAAAGGCTATGTGGGATGAAATGATGTCTGAATTAGAGATTGAGGCTTCCTCTGGACTTGCGTTAATGGCAAAGCCATCAAGAAAATGAACATGAAGAAAGCTCGTCCGAAATGAGTATCGAAAGTATCAATGAAGGGGGAGCTACATCAGAAGAAAGTAGCAGTTTAGGGGGAGCTACATCAGAAGAAAGTAGCGGTTTAGGGGGAACTACAGATGATGGGATCGACAAGGTAAGTTAGGTACGATCTCTACCTCCTGATAAATTATTCAAGTTTGTTAAATTATTGTCAAAGGATTGCTGTAAGATAGAAAAAGAAAACCAAGAGTTAAAATTAATTCTAGCCAAATCTTGTCCATTAGAAGAATTTAACAAAATAAAATTGGAAAAATGATAATTTGCAAAAAGAAATAAAGAACTTGAAAAATCATACATGCTCATATAATACAAGTATTAGAAAATTTAATGGTCTAAACTGATACCTTAATTACCACAAGGGAAATATTAGGATTTTTTTTAAAAATATATTCATAAAATATTTTTAATCAATTCAGTTGGAAGAAACCTATATTGAGTTCCAAAATCATTCTTGGATTAAAACTTTAAAGTTAGGGCTTTCAGAGAGTAGATTAAATGTTTGATTTACTTAAGAGACTTTATATAAAAAATGGTTGTTGCTCTAATAACCAAGAAGGCCTAGTGCCTCGTCACAGCCTGGAAGCCAATTAATAAAATAAAATATTTAATTAACTAACTGATAAAGTATTTAATTATAATTAATTCTTTAAATAGTTATTCAAACATTTTTTTTACTTAGAATATTTTTTTTACAAAACTTAAAGTTTCTAAAATTATTTACGTTGCAAATTTTTTAAGTGATATCAAAATTATTTTCAAATTTTTTCAAAGTTTTTGAAAATTGTTGGAAAATTAGAGTTTTTTTAAAACTAAAAACTTTCTTATTTTTGAAAAGTTATCCTTAGATTTTTTTAGGTACCCCATTTTTTATGTGATCAAAGGGGGAGAAAGGAAGATTAAGTCTATGGGGAGGTAGCTTAATTTTTTCACTTTTTGCACTTTATTACAAAATTTATTGCTTTTACTTTATATTGATTTACCCTAACTTAACTTGGGTTACTCACATCAAAACGAGGGAGATTGTTGGTACCCCAAGGTAGTTTTGATATTATCAAACATGTTAGGTAAGGTCCTATTGTGTTTAACCCTGTGTCTAAGTGTGCAGGAACTTAGGAGCATAGGAAGTCGAGAGAAAGACGCAGCTAGAGAGAAGGACGACACGGGAGAGAGCCGACGAGCTCGGACCATATGAGGAACGAGGTGCTACGGAAGAGTACACTATAGATGAGAAGGGAGTGTGCGGTGTTTCTGAGGGATGAGAAGATGGAGCAGAAGATTGCTTGAGGAGCAAAAGACGCAGCTATCTGAGGGATAAAAAGCTGTAGAAGAGTATGCTAGTGGACGAGAAGGAAGCAAGCAGCGATTCCGAGGGACAAGAAGTTAGAGCAGAAGTTTACTCGAGAAGGCCGGAAGTTGGATTCGAGTGAGCCCTATTTCGGATGGCCGAAATCACCCAAGCGAGCGGAGCCGGAGAGGAAGACCCGGACCAATGCAAGCGGAACCGAAGTAGGCTAGGAACAAAAATCAACAAAGGACTAATTTTTAGCCCCGGATCCCGGATTGGTCCGGGCGCCTGAACTAGTTTGGGGCTCCCGGAGCAGGTCGAGGATCCCAGACTAGTCCGGGGTGCTCGGAATCATTCCAGGCACTCAGAACCTGATTCTTAGTCATCTCAACGTGGCATTTGAATGTTGCATCGGGGATAGAATTCTATCCCATTCTAGGCACCTATAACGCTTCCAAGCACCCTACGTAGGGTTATATAAACAACCCTGCTCCCAGAAGCTAAACAGAACAAGAATTATAGAGTAACAACACTTGTGCTTGAGTTTGTCTGAGTTTAGCTTTCTAATTCTATGTGTTCATTGTTGTATGCAGCTTCTCCTCCCAGAGGAGATTTTTTGTGCGCTTTTTCATCTGTCTTGGATTAACAACCTCTCCAGTTGTAACTAAATAAATCTGTTGAGGCTCGACTTTCTGATTCATTATTTCTTTTTATATTTATGCAAGTGTTTTAATTAAGTTATAAGTTCGAGAAAGGTCTTTTTGTTTACTTGATTTGTGCAAGGGCTATTCACCCCCATCTAGCTGGCTGCTAAGGGTCCTAACATGTGGCAGATAAGTACCTATCACTAGAAATATTATGAACTCAATTGGATGATGACTTGACTAAGATAGAGATTAAAACTTGAAGAGCTTAAGTCACCTATTGCAATATGCACAAGAACTTATGCTTAGGTCATACTTAGGTTACTCCACAATCATGCTCAACAATGAAACTAGTTGATAGAGTTAGACAAGTACACTAGGAATTATAAAGCATTATAGGAGGACATAAGTTTAGATTGCTGCATTTTGCTTGAGGACAAGCAAAGATTCAAGTATGGGGGTGTGATGTGCGTAGATTATATATACTTTTATGCATATTTTGACGAACATTCATGTACTTTATTTACATCTGATCTGTGCATTTCTATACCTTTTATCATATTTTTAATATAATTACTCTTCTTTATTCGAGATATGCTCTTTGTATATTTTTTGTTGATAGGAGCCACTTTTGGGATAAATCTGAGCTCACAGATGATTAAGAGAACAAGCGAAGCAAAGGGGATTGGCCGTGTGAAGTTCACACAACTCTGCCACTTATCAGAGGTTAAGAAGGCTCTGGATGTGTGATTCCACATGGTCATGCCAACCAGCATATAAGGAGAAGATTCCAACCTTATGGATCCACACGACCGTGTGACCTTCCAGAGGAGGAGTAGACTATGGTCGCGTGAATCCACAAGGCCATGTAGATCATCCAGAGACTAAGTAGAACATGACTGTGTGAATCCACACGGTCGTGCCACCTGACCAGATGCCAAGTAGAGCATAGCCATGTGGATGCCACATGGTCGTGGCACGGGTCGTGCCAAGCCCCATGCCCAACACTATTTAAGGGGGTCTCTTCCCACTTTCAAGAAGAGGAAGGTTCTCCCATTGGGATATCCATCTTGGTGAAGATCTACATTCTTGATGCTCTCCATTCGATGATCTGAGGCCGTATTCATCATCTCATTGACTCTAAAAACAAAATATTGGATCCAAACATCACTCAACAGAATTGGATATGCATTCTTCTCCCTTCCTCTTCTAGTTAGGTTTGGATGCTTTCAATTCTTATGTCTTTAGATTCTTCCCTTTGTGTTATGGGGTAGATCTATTGTTCTAGAATTAAGGGAGTAATTGTGATATGGATTGATGTAAGAACTCATGGATATGTCAATTCCTATCTATATGATATTATCAAGTCTCGTATCTATTTGATCTTATGTGAGTGTGTTGTGCTTGAACTTAATTCTCATATTTGATTGAATGTTTGTATGAAATTGTTAATCCCATAGAGTGAATAACCTAGATTTTATGACCGAGGGGCCCTAGTGATAGAGGTAATCCATTTCCAGATGTCTAGGGTATTACCATGAAAGGAGAAGCAATTACTCACAAGGAAGTAGGGAATTATGCATAATTATTATCTCTATCTCTATGAGTGTTGAGTGTAAGTTCGTTCTTATGATTTATGGCCAAGGGCCCCTAGTGACAGGGGTGACCCCTTACTGGACTTCATAGGGATCATTTCTTTTTAATAGCATGGGATATTGATCTAAATAATATTTCGGCTTAATGACTGTAGAGAAGAGCTGGTAATGAATCTAGCTTCCTATAAGTGTATGGGAATTGAGGATGGGCACTTGGTGAACCAAGATACATTGATAAACATCACAATAAAATCAAACCCCTAGAACATCTATCAAATCAAGTCTCTCTCTCTCTCTCTTCTCTTCTCGATCTTATTTCTCTTACTTAACACGTGACCCTCAACTGTCAATTGTTTAGCTAATTCTTCATGAGAAATCACAAGTGCTTATAACTAGTCCCTATGGGTTTGACAATCTTTTATATTACTTGTGGCAATGTAACATAGGTTAGCTTTAGGCTTGTTTTGGGCAGTAGTATGAGCAAACACAGCACTCCAATATGATCTCATAATGTAGTCCATGCTTGAAAAACATTCATATGCTCATAGTGGCTTTAGAACATTGGCCTTAAAAGATGGGCTAATGCATACTTTAGTCGGAGAAGGTACACAATGCTAACTACCAATTCTGTAGAGAGTTTAAATGCTTTGTTCAAGCATACACGTGAACTTCCCATAAATAGGTTAATTGATAATACCAGAAGAAAGGTAACTCAATGGTTCTTTAACCGTAGGGAGGAAGTCTCGAAATGATATGTTTCCTTGACACCTCATGCTACCAAAGAAATGGATTCAAGGAGAGAGAAAGCTAGAAGATATAAAAGCCACCCATACTCTCAATCTGAAGTGGAAGTATAGACATGAGGCGCTTCATTTATTATTGATTTGGAAAGAAAATATTATAACTACAAGGAGTTTCAAATTTTAGGGTTGCCTTGTTCACATGTTATTGACATCATCATTCACCAGAACATGGATACACTCTCATATTGTGAGCATTATTTTCATTCATAGAATTATAATGCGACATATATGGATCATATTTACCCTATTGAAGCAAGGAATTTTGGCCTAGGGGTGTAAACAATATTATAGTTTTATGTCCCCATCACCTTGTGCATTCGGGTAGGCAAAAGAAGGCACAGATCGAGTCAAAATATAATGGGAAGGTAAAATCAAATGCAGCCAATGTAAACAACTGGGTCATTATCGAAGGACTTGTAGAATGCCGCCAACCCCTAGTTCTTGACTTACTTATATATGTATATAGGAATATTCTTCTTGATTGATATATTTTGTAAGAAGGAGGAGTAGATCCATATATTTTATATGCAGTAAATCCATAGTGTTGTAAGAAAAATAGTTGTGCAAAGTGATGTTACTGTTATATCTTTATATGTAGTATTTATTTTTTTAATACAGTGTTATCTATGATATGAGAAGTATAAACCAATTCCAGCAAGGTAGAAATAATACTTCACACCATATCTTTATTTTGTAAACTAAAAACTTTCTAGCAGTTATGAATTTTTAGAAATATAATAGGCTAGTCCAATAGTGCATTTCAACTCTATAGGTTGGGGTTGGAAATTTAAAAGTCTTGTAAATTTATTATCAACTCTAACTAAGTTAAGACTTAAACAAAATGAGTGTTGTTGTGCTTGAAAAATAAAATAGGACAATAGTTGTTGTTTATTGAATACAAATCAAGTACACTATTCTGTGTCAACTAGCATGGAGTAAGAACTTCAATTGTAGCGGTTACAACTAAGTTTTGACACCATATCTAGCTTATCCTCTCTCAAACCTTCCTACGGAATGTGAATTTAAAGAAACCCTAGTGCCCCAGGGCCATTAGTGGATTTTGGTCAAAACCCACTAATGGACCTATACATATCCGATTGCACCCATTTCAAGACTTGTGAGTTTCTGGTCTTGCAAGGACTTCAACGATACTATCCATTATGTATTTATAGCTCTCTAGATGTGATCGAATGTTACAAAATAAATTAACCTGATTATGGGCCTAATATGGGATAATATCAGGCCCACATTGGGCCTGATATTATCCCATATTAGGCATACAATGGGCTTGATATGGTATCATATCAAGCCCAATGTGAGCCTGATAGATTGATACTTTGGCCACTTTGTTCAACCGATTACTATCAAATTTTTGCACCCGATATCTAAAATAGTCATATCTCTGTTCTATAATCTGAAAACTTGTTTCGGATTATGAAATAGTTTAGAAATTCAAATAGACTAGGTCCAACACTAGATTCGAAGTCCATAGCATGTGATTGGAAATTTATAATATTATTGTAATTTAGCTTAAATCTCTAGCTAAGATTTGACTTAAAAATAAATTGGTGGTTATTTTTTTTGTAAATTAAAATTCAAAGGGGTGTATTGTTCATTAAAATCCTTAAGGTACACATGTTCCACGCCAACTAGCACAAAGCAAAAACTTCATTTGTAGTGGTTACAACTAAGTTTTAACACCATATCTTGCTTCTCCTCTCTCAATCTTTCCTAGGTAACGTAAATTTGAAAAAACCCAAATACTTTAGGGCCATTAATGGATTTTGGTTAAAATCCACTAATGGATCTAGACAAGTCCGATTACACCTATTTTAAGTCTTGTGAGTTTCTGGTCTTGTGAGGACTCGAACGATACTATCCATTACTTATTTACAGCTCTCTAGAGGTGATCAAAATGTTATAAAAAGATTTAGCCTGATTGTGGGCCTGATATGGTGAGCCTGATAAGTTGGGACCTAGGCCTCTTTGTTCAACTGACCACTGCCAAGTTTTTGATCTCGATATCTAAAACTTGAGACCATATCTCCCTTCTATAAACTAAAAACTTTCTACAGATTGTGAATTAGTTTAGAAATTCAAATAGGTTATGTCTAACAATAGATTTGAAGTCTACCGAGTGTGATTTGAAATTTCTAATATTATTGTAATTTAGCTTAAATCTCTAACTATGTTTTGACTTAAAAATAAATTGGTCATTGTTGTTTTTGTAAATTAAAATTTAAGAGGGTGTGTTGTTTATTAAAATCCTTAAGGTACACATGTTTCGTGCCAACTAGCATGAAGCAAAACTTCATTTGTAGTGGTTACAACTAAGTTTTGTACTTATCTTTTTTATTAGAATGTAAAAAAAATAGATTTATATATATATATATATATATATATATATATATATATATATATATATATATATATATATATATATATATATATATATATATATATATATATATATATATATATATATATATATATATATATAATATATAAATTAGATAATGTTTATAGAATAAAATCATATAATGTATCCATAAAATATAAAACACATTTTTATAATATTAAAAAGGAGTAATATATTGAATAAAATAAATATATTAAATAGAAAATAAATAACTTAAAAGTTAAAAAAATTAATAAAAATAAAAAAAATTATATTATAATTAAAATTAAAGGAAAATAAAATAGGAAAAAATGGAGTATATATATATTAAAAAATCATATAATGAAATGAAATATATAAATAAAATATAAAATACATTTTTATAATATAAAAATAAGGAGTATTTTATAGAATAAAATAAATATATTAAATAGAAAATAAATAGCTTAAAAGTTAAAAAAAATAATAAAAATAGAATATATATATAATTATATTAAAATTAAAATTAAAGGAAAATAAAATAGGAAAAAATAGTGTATATAGATTAAAAAAATATGAAATGAAATATATAAATAAAATATAAAATATATTTTTATAATATAAAATGGAGTAATATATAGAATAAATTAAAGAGATTAAATGGAAAATAAATAACTTAAAAGTTAACAAATTAAAATAAATTATTTTCCGACGTTGGCCTGATATTGGGGGATATCAGGTCAATATTTGAATCATGGCACAAGCTCACACTCTCCTACTTTGGTCTTTGTCATGTTCTCGAAGGCAACCGACGTAGCTCCATTCGAGGCATGCCTCTAGCATCACCGGCATTTGACCATTGATTTTGTACGTAGCTCCATTGCTTATTTAGTGGTTATTTCTATAATGGTTTTACCTAGGGTTTGTGTTATTGTTAAGGGCATGTTAGAATAAGAGCAAAGCCATTATTACGGAATCTAAGAGTTTTTTTTCTGTGTGTGGTAGTTGATTTATGGTTGCTAAGTTCGGAATAGCTACAAAAGGAGCATTGACAAGGGGAGGTGCTGCTCGACCTAGTTATCCAAGTTATGTCAACAGAGGAAGAACTAAAAGAATGAACTGGAAAAGTACTCTTTGTCATTTCAAGAAATTTATTTCTTTTGTTAAACCAACTGTAGAACAAAAATTGATGATTCGAAGCACCCCCTTTTCACGGATCCTCAGCCTCCCTATTAGTTCTTTTGTTAGACCTTAGGTCTAGAATATGTTTGATAATTGGGATGAGGAGGAACACAACTTCATCTTCCATTGGAAAAAACTAAAATTTATAAAGGTAGATATTGCACTAATTCTAGGCTTACCCGATAATGGAGAGATAGTTCATCTCGATTTAAATGAGGTCTCCAGTCCATTGTACATGGAGTTTTTCCAAGAGTTTGATTGTTCTGCCAAACATTTGGAGAAACTTATAAGGAAGTCAAGATCAAATGACAAACTGTACCGTTAGTTGTATATCCTATATTTGTTTACAACTGTTCTGTTTTGTGGTAGTAGCAGCATTCTTAGAATACCTATGATATTGCTAATTGACTGTGTAGATGATTTTAACAACTTAACTATGTTTAACTAGTACAACGAGGTATACAATTTCATGGCTCCTTAATTAGAAGTCATTAGCTTGGAGCTTACATTGAGACCAAAACCACTTGTTGCTGATTCAATGCCCAAGGCCCCCTTACTCAAGGGATTTCCAAATATTTTGGTTATAAGTTAGATTATATTTATCTCACAATATTTGTTATAAATATTATTTATTTTTATAATCATATTATAGGTATGGGTGTGTGAGTACATCAGAATCATTGAGCACATCAGAATCATTGATCTAGACCATCTTGAACAATTCTTTAGAATCCTATAGTGGAGTTGGCCTAACTATCATGTGACATAGTCAAAAAGTTGATAGATGACGTGGTTGTAATTAAAATTATTGTAGATTTATTTTTGATAGAGTCAGAGTTGGATTTAATACCACACTGGGCTCCTCCAACTCAAGGCCTTAAGTTGGTTGTCCAAGGATCTTCACATCAAGCCCAAGAAGGTATACTACAGTGCCCAAAGATGGTAGGCTATAGTCAATGTAAGGAAAAGGGAGAACAAATTGAAAATTTAAAACAACAATTACATAGAGTTGTTAAAAGTTTGGAGGATGTTAATAACAAAATGGCAATGGTCATAAATGAAAAGAATAATCTCTTAACAGCAAAGGATATTTTACTTGCTGAGATGGAGTGTATGCTTAAAGAAAAAGATCTTCAAATAAGTGAACTTCATGAGTTACGAGATAGGAGTGCCAAAATTGCTAACACAACAATGTTGTTGTGGACAACAGAATTTTAATTGTAAAAGAAAAAAATCATAGCCAATACTGAAAATAAAATCAAAGAACTCCAAAAAGTGCTACAAAGCAATGTCTCAAAAGAGCCAGGAGTATCCCCTACCACGGATAAAGAGGGCATAGAACCTTATCCACCAAGACTACCAACTAATTTTAGACTAGGCCCCAAAAGAAAGAGAACTCAGAGAAAACAAATATATAAGTGTAAAAACAAAGGCAATAAAATTGTTTAGGATGTAGAACTAGAAGCACCTACCCCATCAAAGACTGAAGACGCATGTTCATCAAATATAGAAATTAAATGTGTTGAAATTAAGATGCTCAAGACCAAAATATTGAAGGTAGAGTCAATTGGAGGTAATTCATTCTTTTGTAATCCTTAATGACATGTTAGTATTTGAATTTTTTCAGCAAGTGTAGACATTTTTTAAGAAGAATAAAGATGGTGTGATAGTAGATGCATTATTAAAGCTAAGTCAGTAAAGTAAGTTAGTTGGTAGTGTAATTACATACTCATATAAACCAATGATGATTATTGGAGTTGAATAATATTTAATAGTGCTAACTTTTTTTAAAAAATTTTTGAGGTAATTCATTCTTTTGTAATCCTTAATGACATGTTAGTATTTGAATTTTTTCAGCAAGTGTAGACACTTTTTAAGAAGAATAAAGATGGTGTGATAGTAGATGCATTATTAAAGCTAAGTCAGTAAAGTAAGTTAGTTGGTAGTGTAATTACATACTCATATAAACCAATGATGATTATTGGAGTTGAATAATATTTAATAGTGCTAACTTTTTTTTTTAAATTTTTGACTGATTATGTAGGATTACTGTGCTTCCAATATGGTCCAATGATACTTTCTCATTAGATATGCAATCTTTTATGACAATATTTGATGGGACTCAATACACCAATGGGGATTACATAAATGGTTATTAGACTATTCTAGCTAATGAAGCCAAAACTTCTAACTCACCATACTACCCATCCATATTTTGTGGGGTTGGAATTGAAGTATGTAGTTGAGCACCTGATCTTGTTTTTATATATATTAGATGTAGTCAACTAAAATTTTATCTTATTTACATAAGAAATGTTTAGAATGATGCACGTGGATGCATTAAAACAAAGTACTAAAACTGATGAAGAGAAGCTCATTAGATAAATTTTCTATCCTCTAAATAATGAAGATAATCATTGGAATCTAATGGTCATGACCTAGAGGAAAGTTATATAATTCATTATAACTCTCTCGGCATCACAGAAAATTACACTACTATTTTTGATAAAATCATAAGTATTACTTTATATATATATATATATATATATATATAATAAATACAATAAACGTTGGATATGTATTAATTAATGATGTTATTTATGTGTAGGTGTCATATTTTAAGGAGCTAAACTAGTTATACTATCACATATGACATCGTGGTTTAGCACCTTTCTTCGGGAGAGACTTTAAATCAATTAAAGTAAATGGCCCCACACAAAGTAAATCATAAGTATTTGTTTATGTTCCATTATCTTTACATCAAAATAGACTCTTATACGTTTAATATTATATGCTTGTAGGTTAGATTGTGCCTTTTTTATGATGCGCTATGCAGAGAGATTGATATTTTAGAGATTAATGGACTTTATAAAGCTGAAATTGTTGGTTGCTACTCGGAAAACCTAGAGGTTCCACTGTACAAAAATTTTGTACAAAGGTCTGAACCTTTTCCTAGCTACCATATGTTCTTTTAAATTAAATTTTGGATCGCCTGCGGAACTTAACACGTTTGATCCAAAACTTAATCTATTCGTTCTTTTAGGTTTTGACTTGGGTCTCCTACGGAACTTAACACGTTCGACCCAAATCACCTTAAGTTATTAATTCCATTAAATATTAATTTCCATAATTGGTTCCCAGTATTGACGTGGCGAGGCACATGGCCTTCGTGGATATGGGAGCAACCACCACCGACTAGACAAAACCTTTTATAGAAAGCTAATATTTAATTTCCTAAAATAACTTTAGGTTAACCGAAAAGAACAATCAAATCACAAGGATAAATAAAACAAAAGAACACAACATCGAAAAACATATTCGAAATACTAGAACGTAAGCCTCTTGTATTTGGTATTATTTCCATAAATAACTAGTATGATGCGGAAAAGGAAAAACTACTAGTTATAGCTTATAGAAAGACCTCTTGATCATCTATCGTATTCCTCTTCTAACCTCGGACGTTGTATGGGCAACGATCTTCCGAGATGAGAAACCACCAACCACCTTCTTCTCCTCCTAGCTAGGTTCAGCCACAAAGAAAGAAGCTTCACCAAGGAAGAAAATCAAAACACTAACCAAGCTCCAAGAGATGCTCGCTTCCTCTCCTTCTTCTTCTTCTTCTCCAAGTAGTATCCGGCCACCACAAGAGCTCCAAGGAAAAAGAGGGGTTCGGCCACCACAAGAGGAAGAGAGGGAAAGGATGGCCGACCACACCAAAGAACAAAAGAGGGAGAGAAATAATAGAGGTTGTGTCTCTTGAAGGCACCCTCACCCCTTCTTTTATATTCCTTGGCCTAGGCAAATTAGGAAATTTAATTACAATAAAATTTCCTTAATTTCCTTGACATGATTTAATTGAGAAAAATAAAATAAAATTTCCCCAATTAAATTCAAGTGGCCGGCCACATCATGAAGAACAAATTGGACAAGTTTCAATTAACAATTAAAACTTCCTAATTTGTTTCCGAAAATTTTAAAAAATAAAATTTCTCTTCAAAATCTCTTCATGGTTGATAAAAGGAAATTTCTATAATTTTAATTTTACAACATGTGAATAATTTTTAAAGAGAAAATAAAATATCTCACCAATCTACAAATAAGGAAAGAGATCTAATCTCCTTCTTTAATCTTTTGTAGATCTTTTACAAGAGAGATATTTTAATTTTAATTCTCTTTAATAAATTATATCTCCCACATAATAAAAATTAAAATTAAAATCCCTTTTTAAATTAATTTGGCCAGCCCCCACTAGCTTGGGTTCAAGCTAGGGCCGGCCACCCAATTTTATACCTAGGCCGGCCCTAGCTTGGTTCCCAAGCTAGCTTGGCCGGCCCCCTATTGGTGGGTATAGAAGGTGGGCATAGGTGGGTATAGTACTCTATAAATAAGAGGTTACGATAGGGACCAAGAGGAGGAATTGATTTTGGTCTCCCGATAAAATTAAGCATCCCGTGTTCGCCCCGAACACACAACTTAATTTTATCAATAACAATTCATTCCACTAGAGAACTATTATTGAAATACCGCACCAATCCCAAATTACATTTTTGGGCTCCTTCTTATTATGAGTATGTTAGTCTCCCTGTGTTTAAGATATCGAATGTCCACTAATTAAGTGAGTTACTGACAACTCATTTAATTAATATCTTAGTCCAAGAGTAGTACCACTCAACCTTATTATCATGTCGGACTAAGTCCACCTGCAGGGTTTAACATGACAATCCTTACGAGCTCCTCTTGAGGACATTATCAACCTAGTATCTCTAGGACACAGTTTCCTTCTATAATCAACAACACACACTATAAGTGATACCATTTCCCAATTTATCGGGCTTATTGATTTATCGAACTTAAACTCACCCATTGATAAATTAAAGAAATAAATATCAAATATATGTGCTTGTTATTATATTAAGATTAAGAGCACACACTTCCATAATAACCGAGGTCTTTGTTTCTTTATAAAGTCAGTATAAAAGAAATGATCTCAAATGGTCCTACTCAATACACTCTGAGTGTACTAGTGTAATTATACAGTCAAGATAAACTGATACCTAATTACACTACGACCTTCTAATGGTTTGTTCCTTTCCATTTTGGTCGTGAGCTACTGTTTATAATTTATAAGGTACTGATAATATCATCTTCTGTATGTGACACCACATACTATATTATCTACAATATAAATTAAGTGAACAACTACAACTAAAAGTAGACAATTTGACCAAATGTGATTCTTTATTCATAATGAAAGTTTACAAAGCTTAGGCTTTCAGTATACACTCCAACAATCTCCCACTTATACTAATGACTAAGCTGCCGTATCTTCTACCATACATCTGATTTCCATTCTCTCCACATGTCGATCGAAAGCTTTCGCCGGAAGGGCCTTAGTGAAAGGATCTGCCAGGTTATCCGCTGATGTAATCTTGGCGATGACAACTTCTCCTCGCTTCACAATATCTCGTATCAGGTGGTACTTGCGCTCTATATGTTTACTTGCCTTATGAGCTCGTGGTTCCTTCGAGTTTGCAACTGCACCGCTATTATCACAATAAATTGTGATGATTTTGGGCAAACCAGGAATCACATCTAAGTCCATTAGAAAGTTCCTGAGCCACACTTCTTCTTTAGCTGCTTCAGAAGCTGCTACATACTCAGCTTTCATGGTTGAGTCCGAAACGCATTTCTGCTTAACACTCCTCCATGAAATGGCTCCACCTCCTAAAGTAAACACATAGCCTAATGTAGACTTACTACTATCCTTATCTGATTGGAAATCTGAATCCGTGTAACCCACAGGGAGTAAATCGTCTGCTTGGTAAACTAGCATATAATCTCTAGTCCTTCTCAGGTACTTTAATATATGCTTTACCGCAGTCCAATGTACTTGTCCAGGGTTACTCTGATATCTACTGACCATGCCCACGGCAAAGCAGATATCAGGTCTCGTACATAGCATTGCATACATAGGGCTTCCTACAGCCGAAGCATAAGGAACTGCTTTCATGTCTTCTATCTCCTTTGATGTCTTTGGAGACATCTCTTTAAATAGAGCTATTCCATGCCTAAAAGGTAAGAAACCTTTCTTGGAATCCTGCATGCTAAAATGAGCAAGGATTGTATCTATATATGAAGCTTGGGACAGACACAACATTCTTTTCTTGCGATCTCTTATAACTTTGATCCCAAGAATGTGTGCACATTCTCCTAAGTCCTTCATATCAAATTGTTTGGACAACCATACCCTTACGTCTGATAATACCTTGACATTGTTGCCAATTAACAAAATATCATCTACGTATAGTACAAGAAATACCACCACGTTTCCGTTACACTTCTTATATACACAAGACTCATCCGGACTTTGAATAAATCCGTATGACTGGATTACTTCATTAAACCAGATGTTCCAAGATTTTGAAGTTTGCTTCAGTCCATAAATGGACCGATTGAGCTTACACACTAGATGCTCTTTGCCTTTTTCAATAAACCCTTCTGGTTGCTTCATATGGATGTTTTCTTCAAGATTTCCATTAAAGAAAGCTGTCTTGACATCCATTTGCCAAATCTCATAATCCATATAAGCAGCAATGGATAAGAGTATCCGGATAGACTTAAGCATGGCTACCGGTGAAAAGGTTTCCTCATAATCGATTCCCTCTTTCTGAGTATACCCTTTCGCAACAAGCCTAGTTTTGAAGGTTTCTACCTTCCCGTCTGTCCCTCTTTTCCTTTTGTAGATCCACTTACATCCAACGGCTTTTACACCATCAGGTGGTTTTACAAGCTCCCAGACCTTATTAGAGTACATACACTCTATTTTAGAATTCATCGCCTTTTTCCAAGATGCTGCATCTATATCTTGGAGTGCTTTCTCATATGACCGGGGATCAGGTTCATGTTTACCCGGGATCAAGTCCGAAGACTCTCCCAAAAACATGAATCTCTCAGGCTACCTCACAACCCTCCCACTACGACGAGGCACTGTCTGTGGTTGTGTATCATGTGTGACACGTGTTGCAGTCTCTTGTGGTACTTCATCTTGTACTGTTGGTACTAAAGTAGACGTGTCCTCTCTTAGTTCTTCTTAAACAACTTTACTACTGGGCTTGTGATCCATTATATAGTCTTCTTCTAAAAACTGGGCATTGGTGCTAACAATGACCTTCTGGTCTTTAGGACTATAAAATAAACCACCTTTCGTTCCTTTGGGATATCCTACAAACACGCGAACTTCTGTACGGGATTCTAACTTATCAACATCTGGTTTCAGCACATGTGCTGGACTACCCCAAATCTGAATATGTCTTAGACTGGGTTTTCGCCCATTCCACAATTCTGTGGGAGTAGAAGAAACTGATTTAGAAGGTACTAAGTTCAGAACGTATACTGTTATTTCCAGAGCATATCCCCAAAACGAATTTGGTAATTCTGAATAACTCATCATCGATCTAACCATCTCCATAAGAGTCCTATTCCTTCGTTCTGCTACACCATTCTGTTGGGGTGTTCCAGGTGCAGACAATTGGGATTGAATCCCGGCCTCTGATAAGTAATTCCTAAACTCTCCTAAGAGGTATTCACCACCACGATCAGATCGTAGTGTCTTGATACTTTTACCTAATCATTTTTCCACATCAGCATTGTATTCTTTGAACTTATCAAAGCACTCAGACTTGTGGCGCATTAGGTAAATATATCCGTATCTTGAATAATCATCTATAAAAGAGACAAAATATTCAAAACCACCTCTTGCCTGGACAGACATAGGACCACACAAATCAGAATGAACCAATTCCAACACTTCTTTGGCTCTATACCCCTTGGCCTTGAACGGCCTCTTGGTCATTTTACCTTCCAAGCAAGATTCACAAGTTGGAAAATTTTCCAACTCAAATGAACTCAAAAGTCCATCGGCTATAAGCCTCTGAATCCTACTTAAGTTAATATGACCAAGCCTTAGATGCCAAAGATATGCTTTGTTCATTTCCGAAGGTTCTTTTCTCTTATTAGAGTTAGAAGATGAGTTATAAATTTTCATGTTTTACTTTGTGAAAGAAATTGGATTTAAAGTATACAAACTGCCAACTAATGCACCAGAACAGATAATCACTTTATTTCTTTTAATAACTACATCATTACTGAAAGAAACTGAATATCCATCTAAAAACAGTTTAGAAACTAAAATTAAATTCTTTCTAAAACTGGGTACATAAAGACAATTTCTTAAAATCAAATTTCTATTTCTACTAAAAGATAAGTAGACATCTCCCACTACAACAGCTGCCACCTTAGTAGCATTGCCCATGTAGACGGTAATCTCTCCTTCAGATAGTCGTCGGGTTTCCTGGAACCCCTGCAAGGAATTGCAGACATGATCAGTGGCTCCCGTATCTACACACCAGGTGCTGGTAGATAACACCGCTAAACATGTTTCAACAACTAGAGTATGAGATATACCTTTGTTTTGGTTCCTACGAGGACAGTCCGCCTTCCAATGTCCTGCCTGCTTGCAGATGAAGCACTTGCCCTTCGGCTTCTTCATTCCAACTTTAAATCCCATACTCTGAGATTTATTCACTTTCTTTGCTGAACCAGCTTGTTTCTTCTTCTTCTTTCCTCTCGGTTTTGAAGTAGATCCATTTTCAGCATAGTGAATTTGAGCATTGTGACGAAATAATCCTTCTGCTGCTTGAAGTTCTGTCAATAGTTCCGCTAATGAATAAACCCTCTTATTCATATTATAGTTCAGGCGAAACTGCTCAAAACTTCTAGGTAGCGTTTGGAGGATTATATCGATCTGGGTTTCCCCATCAATTTCTCCTCCAAGGATCTGTATCTCGTTTAGATAAGCCATCATTTTTAGGATATGATCTCTCACAGGAGTACCCTCTTGTATGGTGGCTGTCATTATCTTTCTCATGGCTTCTTGCCTAGAAGCCCTATCCTGATGACCAAAGAGTTCCTTGAGATTGTTCATAATATCATAAGCTGTTGGTAAATCCTGATGCTGATGTTGCAATACATTTGACATTGAAGCCAAAATGTAACACCGCGCCATCTCATCAGCTTTTACCCATTTCCTATGATATTCAATCTCCTCTTGAGTAGATTCACCAGTAGGTGCTTCAGGGCACTGCTCAGTTAGTACAAATTTATAGCTTTCAGCAGTAAGAACAATGTCTAGGTTTCTTTTCCAATCTAAGTAGTTTGGCCCAGTAAGTCTATTCTGTTGAAGTATGATGGACAGTGGGTTGAAAGTCATCCTAAGAATCACAAATAACTTTTGGTCAGAACTCTTAAATTTAGAATAATATTGATTCCTCAAACAATACTATTTTAAATTAACCAACACCTCAAAACACCGTGAATTTTGTATGCCACGTTAGTGTGGACGTATACAAATTCAACATTTGTAAAAGGAGGGTTTTAACCTATTAATTTTATTATCTTGTCAACCTAACTTTTTGTCAAATAAAATTAATAGTTGGTATCTTTTGGTCACACAAATAATAGCAGTGACTCCGATGGGGAGGATACTATTAGGTGTGTCTAAGTGTATATCATTACTTGACACTAAGTCCATTAATAAGATTATGCCCCTTCCATTGGGGAAGATCACACGCTCTTAATTAACTTCCTATAGTCATCCAAAAATGGAAGTCTGTTCTAGTGATCCACAAACAAGCTCATCTGTTATGGAGGAAGGCACTCAGAGCCAACGCGCAAGCTTGTTTGCATCACTTACAAACCAGTAATGGAGACCATGGGATTTATTTAAAAATCCCTCTCCCACTTAGTTATTTATAAACGAGGAATTTTAACTATGCTAGCCTACTAGTCATGTATACTAACATGCACACACAGCATAATATAAAAGCAATAAATAGAAAATCTAATTTTCAACTATTATGGCTTTTATAGTTGTCCTCCGTGTGTTGTCATCCCAAGCTGCTGCCATATTTGGCCACCGCCACCGGGTCAAGTTGTCGCATCCATCTTGTTCCTTGTTCCGCTGTGCCTCTGGTCCTCAGAAGGTTCCACGCTTTGCAAGATTTGATCCGCGACATAAATAGAATTTTACAATTTTGATCATATATTCCATAAAAGGAATGTACATGTATCTAGATCAAAAAATAAAATCCTAATAAAACTAAATACAGCTCCTGCTGTATTCATGCACACACATATAAATGCGCTTGACATGTCCAAGGGTCCAATCACACACATAATATCTAAAAGCCATAATAGTTGGATCCTGCATCCACAAAGTTAGCATATCCTACTATTATCCTGCCTAAATTATGTATGACATGTGCATAATTAAACTAATACCAAATACACAGAGGCAAAACCCTAGCTCTGATACCAATTGTTGGTTGCTACTCGGAAAACCTAGAGGTTCCACTGTACAAAAATTTTGTACAAAGGTCTGAACCTTTTCCTAGCTACCATGTGTTCTTTTAAATTAAATTTTGGATCGCCTGCAGAACTTAACACGTTTGTTCCAAAACTTAATCTATTCGTTCTTTTAGGTTTTGACTTGGGTCTCCTGCGGAACTTAACACGTTCGACCCAAATCACCTTAAGTTATTAATTCCATTAAATATTAATTTCCATAATTGGTTTCTAGTACTGACGTGGCGAGGCACATGGCCTTCTTGGATATGGGAGCGACACCACCGACTAGACAAAACCTTTTATAGAAAGCTAATATTTAATTTCCTAAAATAACTTTAGGTTAACTGAAAAGAACAATCAAATCACAAGGATAAATAAAATAAAAGAACATAACATCGAAAAACATATTCGAAATACTAGAACGTAAGCCTCTTGTATTTGGTATTATTTCCATAAATAACTAGTATGATGCGGAAAAGGAAAAACTACTAGTTATACCTTCTAGAAAGACCTCTTGATCTTCTATCGTATTCCTCTTCTAACCTCGGATGTTGTGTGGGCAACGATCTTCCGAGATGAGAAACCACCAACCACCTTCTTCTCCTCCTAGCTAGGTTCGGCCACAAAGAAAGAAGCTTCACCAAGGAAGAAAATCAAAACACTAACCAAGCTCCAAGAGATGCTCGCTTCCTCTCCTTCTTCTTCTTCTTCTCCAAGTAGTATCCGGCCACCACAAGAGCTCCAAGGAAAAAGAGGGGTTCAGCCACCACAAGAGGAAGAGAGGGAAAGGATGGCCGGCCACACCAAAGAACAAAAGAGGGAGAGAAATAATAGAGGTTGTGTCTCTTGAAGGTACCCTCACCCCTTCTTTTATATTCCTTGGCCTAGGCAAATTAGGAAATTTAATTACAATAAAATTTCCTTAATTTCCTTGACATGATTTAATTGAGAAAAATAAAATAAAATTTTCCTAATTAAATTCAAGTGCCGGCCACATCATGAAGAACAAATTGGACAAGTTTCAATCAACAATTAAAACTTCCTAATTTGTTTCCGGAAATTTTAAAAAATAAAATTTCTCTTCAAAATCTCTTCATGGTTGATAAAAGGAAATTTCTATAATTTTAATTTTACAACATGTGAATAATTTTTAAAGAGAAAATAAAATATCTCACCAATCTACAAATAAGGAAAGAGATCTAATCTCTTTCTTTAATCTTTTGTAGATCTTTTACAAGAGAGATATTTTAATTTTAATTTTCTTTAATAAATTATATCTCCCACATAATAAAAATTAAAATTAAAATCCCTTTTTAAATTAATTTGGCGGGCCCCCACTAGCTTGGGTTCAAGCTTGGCCCGGCCACCCAATTTTATACCTAGGCCGGCCCTAGCTTGGTTCCCAAGCTAGCCTGGTCGGCCCCCTATTGGTGGGTATAGAAGGTGGGTATAGGTGGGTATTGTACTCTATAAATAAGAGGCTACGATAGGGACCGAGAGGAGGAATTGGTTTTGGTCTCCCGATAAAATTAAGCATCCCGTGTTCGCCCCGAACACACAACTTAATTTTATCAATAATAATTCATTCCACTAGAGAACTATTATTGAACTACCGCACCAATCCCAAATTACATTTTTGGGTTCATTCTTATTATGAGTATGTTAGTCTCCCTGTGTTTAAGATATCGAATGTCCACTAATTAAGTGAGTTACTGACAACTCATTTAATTAATATCTTAGTCCAAGAGTAGTACCACTCAACCTTATTATCATGTTGGACTAGGTCCACCTGCAGAGTTTAACATGACAATCCTTATGAGCTCCTCTTGAGGTCATTATCAATCTAGTTTCTCTAGGACACAGTTCCTTCTATAATCAACAACACACACTATAAGTGATACCATTTCCCAACTTATCGGGCTTATTGATTTATCGAACTTAATCTCACCCATTGATAAATTAAAGAAATAAATATCAAATATATGTGCTTGTTATTATATTAAGATTAAGAGCGCACACTTCCATAATAACCGAGGTCTTTGTTTCTTTATAAAGTCAGTATAAAAGAAACGACCTCAAATGGTCCTACTCAATACACTCTGAGTGTACTAGTGTAATTATACAGTCAAGATAAACTGATACCTAATTACACTACGACCTTCTAATGGTTTGTTCCTTTCCATTTTGGTCGTGAGCTACTGTTTATAATTTATAAGGTACTGATAATATCATCTTCTGTATGTGACACCACATACTATATTATCTACAATATAAATTAAGTGAACAACTACAACTAAAAGTAGACAATTTGACCAAATGTGATTCTTTATTCATAATGAAAGTTTACAAAGCTTAAGCTTTCAATATACACTCCAACAGAAATGAGAGCTTATAGAATTAGTCTTGGACATAAAATAATGACTGACAAAAACTTTAACTTGTAAATTATATATTTATAATTAAAAATAAGTGTAATATACTATTCTTGTAATGAAATACTCTTTGTTTAATTTATATAATGTTGTATCAAATTTTAGTTGAACGGTTGTAAAATTTTTGAACTACATTTTTGTGTTTTAAAGTTTAATGTTTTAGAGTTTAAACAGAGATATAGTCTCAAGTTTTAGATATCGGGATCAAAAATATGGTTGTGATCGGTTGAACAAAGCGGCCAAGGTACCAACCTATTAGGCCCTCATTGGGCCTGATATGATACCATATCAGACCCACAATCAGGCTAAAATTTTTTGTTACATTCGATCACCTCTATGGAGCTTAAAATAAGTAATGGATAGCACCGTTGGAGTCCTTGCAAGACCAGAAACACACAAGACTTGAAATGGGTGCAATCAAACCTATCTAGGTCCATCAGTGGATTTTGACCAAAACCCATTGATGGACCTAGGATATTTGTATTTCTAAATATTCATGTTCCCTACGAAGGTTTGATAGAGAAAATTCTAGATCTGGTATCAAAACTTCGTTGTAACCACTACAAATAAAGTTCTTGTTCCGATCCACTTGGCATGGAAGATGTTTACCTTAAAGATTTTAATGAACAACACACCTTGCCAAATTTTAATTTACAAAAACAACAACCACCAATTTATTTTTAAGTTAAAACTTAGTTAGAGATTTAAGCTAAATTACAATAATATTATAAATTTCTAATCACATGCTGTAGACTTCAAATCCAGTGTTAGGCCTAACCTATTTGAATTTCTATACTATTTCACAATCTGTACCAAGTTTTTAGATTATAGAATGGAGATATGGTCTCAAGTTTTAGATATCGGGATCAAAAACTTGGTAGTGATCGGTTGAATAAAGTGGCCAAGATCCCAACCTATCAAGCCCACATTGGGCCTGATATGGTATAATATTAGGCCCAACATGGATATGATATTATCTCATATCAGATCCACAATCAAGATGAATTTTTTTCATAATGTTCAATCACCTTTAAAGAGCTATAAATAAGTAATGGATAACACTGTTGGAGTCCTTACAAGACCAAAAACTTACAAGACTTGAAATGGATGCAATCATACCGTCTAGGTCCATCAGTAAGTTTTGACCAAAACTCACTACTGACCCTAGGGCATTTGAATTTCTTCAAATTCGCATTTCATAGGAAGGATTGAGAGTGGAGAAGCTAGATATGGTGTCAAAACTTAGTTGTAAGCACTACAAATGACGTTCTTATTTTGTGTCAGTTGGCACAGAACATGTGTACCTTACGGATTTTAATGAACAACACACCCTATTAAATTTTAATTTACAAAAACAACAACCACCAATTTATTTTTAAGTCAAAACTTAGTTAGAGATTTAAGCTAAATTACAACAATATTATAAATTTTAAATCACACATTGTAGACTTCAAATCCATTGTTGGACCTAGCCTATTTGAATTTATAAACTATTTCAAAATCCAAAGAAATTTTTTAGATTATAGAATGGAGATATGGTCTCAAGTTTTAAATATTGGTATAAAAAACATGGTAGTGATCTGTCGAATAAAGTGGCCAAGGTCGTCCCAAACTATCAGGCCCACGTTGGGCCTGATATGGTATCATATCAGGCCCAACATGGGCCTAATATGGGATAATATTAGGCCCAACGTTGGGCTTGATATTATCCCGTATTAGGCCCACAATTAGGCTTAATTTTTTCATAACATTCGATCACCTATAGAGAGCTATAAATATGTAATGGATAGCACTATTGGAGTCTGTGCAAGACCAAAAACTCACAAAATTTGAAATGGGTGCAATTGGACCTGTCTAAGTTTATCAGTGAGTTTTAATCAAAATCCACTGATGGCCTTAGAGTACTTGTATTTCTTTAAATTCATGTTCCCTAGGAAGGTGTTACGCACCGCAAGTGTATGATTACGTCGTCAGTAATAATAAAAGATATCATATCCACAGGGATTGGTTATAAGCACTAAAGATGTATCAAAGCGAATTAGCTAAACAAACAATTAAAAGATCATTTACAAATAAGATCAGAGGTAAAGGTTAAATGCAAAGATTTAGTTTTATAAAGATTCTAGGAATCTTGGTTTCTTTGTGATAATCATTGATGTAATGTAATCTACCAAACCTTGCCCTCAATTACAATGTATTCATAAGAAGTCACCGGTTGTTTTCTGCAGAAAACACCAGTTAAGGACTTATATCTAAACCCTAAGCAATCAAAGAGTTATAAATCCCTATGAGGTCCGTTAACGGGGCAGCCCTATCACGACGCTCCTCGGTCATACGACATAGAAACGTATCCCTAATCAATTAGCCTTAAGATATAGAATTAAGCATGTCAATCCGTCCTACTTCTTTGCAAGTTCTTGTTTTACCCCTAAAGGTAATTCCCTAAAAGGTCTGTGAGCGGGGCAGCCCTGTCACGACGCCCCTCGGTCATACGATTTAACGAATTCCTCTACAAGATTCCACAAGAGATACAAACAACCAATCAAGAATAGGAATTAGGCACAAAACACAACAATCCAATACAAGATTAATTGATACAAAACATAGCAATATCCTTGGATCAAGAAGATGGCAAATCCATTGACTCTTACATCAAATTACATCACAAATACTCCCTCCTTCCTAGAACAAGAAATCTACTCCATAAAGAATAGAGAAAGGACCGAAGACGAGAAAATCCAAGACATTCCAATCCAAGAACAAGAGAATAGAAAGGAATGCTTATCTCATTACGATAAGTGATCTTCGGAACCAATCCTCCGCTCTCTGAGTCGAATCTTGGACAGAAATCTCCCCTTGAATGGCTGGAAACCGCCCCAAGAACATATCTCCCCCAAAGGGAGAGCCTCCTCTTTCAAAAAGGAAGAAGCTCTATATATAGAGGGGGCAAATTTGGGTGCCACACGACCCAGGGCACGACCGTGTGAGATCCACACGGCCAGGGCAATCCTCCTCTCGGCTAGGGCCGCACGGCCGTGTGATGGTCACACGGCCATGTCATGTACTTCCTCTGCTTGCTTGTACGGCCGTGTGAAACCACACGGCCTGGCCATTTCTCCTATCTGAAAGTGTTACACGCCTGTGTGGCACACACGTCCATGCCAATTTCTGTCTTTGGAAAAGCTACACGACCGTGTGAAACCACACGGCCTGGGCAGTCTTGGTCACTGGAGGGGCTACATGACAGTGTAATTATACACGACCGTGTACTGGTTGGCTGAAGGAGGGTGGCATGACCCCTCATCACCACACGGCCGGGATCATTCCCCTTTGCAAGGTCGTGTGGCAGTCATTGCCTAGGTCGTTCTTCTCCGTTTGGTTGTAGAATCATTCATGGACATCAATTCTTCTCTAAATTTGACTCCTGAAAGCATAAAATGCACAAGAGCAGATCTCCGAACAAAGAGAAGCATTTATGCTAAAGCCAAAGCAAGAAGCATGAAAGTTCATAGACAAAGCATGTACAAAACATAAGAATGTGCGTCAAACAATGCTAAACAAGTGTATAAAATCTACGCACATCACTCCCCCAGACTTAGACTTTTGCTTGTCCTCAAGTAAAATGCAGCAATCAAGATTCATGTATTCAATAATGCATCATAATCCTTAGTGCACATTCCTAATTCTATCAAGAAGTTTCATTGATGAGCATGATCATGGAAGCAACTCAAGTATGACTTGAGCATAAGTATCTTGTGCACAGTGCAAAGTAATCCCCAAACTCTTCAAGTTTTCAATCTATGTCCTAGCTAAGTCATCATCCAATTGAGTTCCTAATATTTCCAGTGATAGGCACTTACCTACCATACACTTGGTTCATATTTCTCAATCAACCCAAGGTCTCAAAGGCATGCTTGATATCAGGAGAACCAAAGGTATCATTTCCCTAGTAACCTAACTCGGTCTCAAAGGGGTGACTAGCTAGTTTCCACTCATGACAATTATTTTTTATATCCCTTTTTCAATACTTTTTTTTTCATGCACCTTTTTTTTTTACATTAAGTGATTGCATTGTGCAACACTTAAACACATAATCTCATAGGCACATAAGTTGGGATATTTTGATTTTTTTCAAATGAGCTTTTCAAGATTCGAGGCTCATCTAGTAACCAAAATGAAGTTTAAGAAATCACCATGGAAACTAAGTACTAAACAAATAGGATGAATCATGGTTATTTCAATGATATCAACTATTCAAGTTCAAGTAAAGTGAAGTGAAGGTAAGATCCTTAAGGTTAAGCCAAAACTCCAACTTATTTCCATATGGTACTTAGCTTATTTCATGATACTTAAGATAGAGAAAAGAAGTACATTAAACATACTAGCATCATTTACAATATCATGAATCAAGATAAAGAATGTGCTAACAATTTTGCTTTTGAACAAGAAATCATAAAAGTGAGGATTTGATGTTCTCTTTAATGGGGATGCCACAAAACTTTTCAAAAATAGTCAAGTGACTATCAAAACAAAATAAACTGCTAAACAAAATAGAAAATGAAAAAATTTTCAGGTTTTCAAACCACCCCCCCCCCAGACTTAAACTGTTCATCGTCCCGATGAAATCAATATGTGTTAGTTAGAGCCCTAGAGCCAATCATTTGATGGTTGTATGGACTCATTGTATCATATTCTTGTATATTAATAAAGGCATTTGTTTGGTTATTATACTTATTTGTATTAGTGCCAAATAGACTAAGTATAATAGCGTCCTTGAGTAGAAGGTTCATACCTATATCAATCGATTAGTTGAATCGATAGTGAGATGATATAGGGAACACTACTCTAAATCATTCCTAGTCGAGTATTAACATTCAGGGACAATGTTAATACAATAAGACTAGCATGTAGGTCAGCTCGATCACTTGATCTCACAAGTCATGGATATATAGATATCAAGCTGACACATGGGTATGCATTAGAGAATGTATACTGAATGACCCGCCATGAGAAAGTATCATGGATCGTTATATGAGTGTCATATACTTTCTCATGTGGCTATTAGTATGACTATTAGTCCTTAGACCTGAAGTCACCATGGATCCCTACATAAGGAGTTATGTACTTTGGTTTCGTCAAACGTCACTGGGTGGACTATAAAGGCGATTACTGGGTATGTAACGAATTATGCAGAGGGATGTGAGTGATGTAGATGGGATCTATCCCTCCTATATGACAGGAGTGACATCGATATTCTTGATAGAGTGAGACCACGAAGTGTATGGCCATACCCAAATGAGTCAATATGAGATATTGAGCTCATTTGATTGAGTGAGTCTACTTGTAGTTCAAGATTTAGATTGGTCAGAGGATGACACGGTCTATGCCTCACATTGATCAATCTAGATGTCTAGGATAGAAGGACACTTGTCATATATTGTGAGGAGTCACAATTAATAGTCACAAGGTGATGTTGGATCTCAACATTTCTTGTAACTTGGGTAGCAATGATGTATTGCTAGATGCCGCTCATTGCTTATGTTTCGAAAGGAGTTTAGAAACATTACCAACGTTACAAGAACCTATTGGGTCACACACAAAGAACAAGTGGATGGAGATTGGGTTCATATGATGAACCAATTGGATTGGGTTCATATGATGAACCAATTGGATTCAAATTAGACTTATTGAGTTAGACTCAATTAGATTCAATTGTTGAATGAGTCTAATTTAGATTTGATTCATTGAGTCAAATTATATTAATGAATTGAGATTTATTAAAATTGACTTGAGTCAAAGGTTGGATTTAACTCAACAAGGAAGACAATTGGCCAAGTTTGACTTGACCAAGTAGAAATTGAAACATCATGTTTGACTTGATGTATTGCCACATCATAAGGATGACTCATCCTTGCCACATCACCTCCACCTCATGAGACATGCCACCTCATGGGGGTTACACTCTCCCCTTGGCTTTAATGTGGCCGGCCACATTAATGGGGGGGTTACAATGTTGTGGCCGGCCACACTAATGCAAAGGAGGTTTTGTTTTGTTGCAATTGATGTGTGGTTATTGTCTCATCTTCTTCCTAGCTTTCTTCCTCCTCCTTGCTGCTGTTGCCGTGAACTTCCAAGAGAGGAGAAGGTGGTTGAGTGAATTCCAAGAGCAAAGGAAGAGTGAAGGTCACAAAGGAGGGATACTACTTCTTGAGTGTATGAGTTTCTTTTGTACTCTCTCTTTTTTTCTTCCTTTCCAATTCCATCCAAGAGCTCTAGAAAGTGCTAGCACACTTGGGGCTCTCTTCTCCATCCTTGAGTGCTAGAGAGCACTCCTTGTTCGTGTGGATATCACTAGAGAAGTATCTATCTTGATACTTTAGAGATCCGACACATACCTTGGACGAGCGGGATTTGCGAGGGCACGCATCAAAGGTATAAAGTGTTTTCCTTTGTAGATCTACTGTAGATCGTAGTTTATAACTCGTACTTGTGTTTTCAAAATTTTTCCTTGCACGGATCCTACGGCTTTGGGTGATTAGGGGTTTCCGCGACGCGAAAAGCGATTTTCGCGGCCCGAAAAACCCAACAGTGGTATCAGAGCCACGTGCAAGGCGAGTACGAGTTTGTTTTTTTTGGTTTTATGAAAACTATAGTTTCTGTAATTTTCTTTAAAATTATGATTTTATAGTTTTTATGGGTAATTTTTCCTAGAAGCGATGCACAAGTGTCTTGACACTTGTTGGCTTCGGCTACCGGAAAGATTTTTCCAAAACGGCTTCGTTTTGCACCAAATTCTGTTGGACCGATGGGCCGGCTAGAAGGGGGGTGTTGAATAGCCCTGAAAAATCAAAACGCAAATACCCTTCTCGAACTCTTAAACTAACACTTGCATAAAAATTAACATAAACAATAAAAACCAAGAAAAAGAAGAGGCACCGGATTTGACTTGGTTACAACCGGGGTGGTTGTTAATCCAAGAAAGTTGATCGAACTATCAATCTCCTTCAGGCGGAGAAGCCTCTTACAGCAGTGAAAGCACAAAAGACAGAAGCTAAACTAGAACAAAAGCGCACAAGTGTTTGGAATGCAAATTACTGAGTTGATTTAAAGCTTCTGGACCAAGGCTATATTTATAGCCTTGGTCGGGTCGCCTGGAAGGGTTTCGGGCGCCCTGGGGGGGATAAAATTTATCCCCCAACGTTCAGATCGAGATAATTCTCGATTTGGTCAAAATTACTGTTCCGGGCGCCCCGGACCCCGAAAGTCAACACAGTTGACTTTTTTATCCGGGACCGCTTCTCTGGTTCAGTCCCGCCTTGGTCCGGCTCTTCCGCTCCGGATCCACTCGTTTGGGTGATCTGTGCCTTCCGGAAAAGGGCTCACCTGAACCCAACTTCCGGTCTTCTCGAGCGTGCTTCCCTCCGGCTTCTCGTCCCTCGGAATTACCGCGTGTTTCCTTCTCGTCCGCCAGCGTACTCATCCGCAGTCTTCGTCCCTCGGTCGTCGACCTTCTCGCTAGCTGCGTCTCTTGCTCCCCGAGCAATCTTCCGCTCTGACTTTCGTCCCTCGGAACCACCGCGCGCTTCCTTCTCGTCCGCCGGTGTACTCTTCCGCAGCGCCTCATCCCTCGGACGCACCGCGTGCCGTCCTTCTCGCTAGCTGTGTTTTCCGCTCGACTACCTGTGTTCCTAAGCTCCTGCACACTTAGACACAAGGTTAGAAACCAACAGGACCTAACTTAACTTGTTGATCACACCAAAACAACCTTGGGGATCCAACAATCTCCCCCTTTTTGTTGTGATCAACCCAAGTTAAGTTAGGGTCAAAACAGACATAACATAAGTTTAACTAAATTTGCAATTGAGTAAAAAAAATAGAATAGGTAAATTAAATTATTTTGAATCTACCTCCCCCTAGACTTATACTAATCCTTCTCCCCCTTTGATTACACAAAAAATGGGGTTTTAAAAAATCTAAGGGTTTAAAGACTTAGAAAATAATAAAAAAAAATTTAAGTCATTGAAAAAAATGAGAATTTTCTAAGTAACTGAAGCAGAAATTTTTAGTTTCACGAAAAAGATTTTTTTAATTTGGGAAATGTGATTTTGAGAATTTTTCTAAGTTGTTAAAAAAAATTCTTAAGTAAGAAATATTTTGAAAAAAAATTTCTAAGTTTTTTTTTTAATTTTAAAAATGTTTGAATAACTTTTTAAAGCATTATTTAAATTCAACCTTAATGCTTTTTATCAGAAAGTTAATTAAACATTTATTTCGATATTTTGGCTTCCAGGTCGTGGCGAGGCACTAGGCCTTCTTGGTTATTGGAGCAATAACCACTTCCTTAGACAAAGCCTCATAAAGAAATTCACTGTTTAATTTTCTCGCTGAAAGCGCTAATTTCGATTTAGGATTTAGGATAAGCAAGATTTAGGAACCCAATAAAGGTTCCAGCCTACTGGGTTAACCAAATGTTTCTTAGGGACATATTTTTTTGAAATGTTCCTAATTTGTCCAGGATGATATTTAAAGAACCAATTTAAATTATTAGATCTTCTAAAATTAGTTTTAGATAGACATGTATGGATTTTTAAGTCTTCTACTTGAATTTTCAAATTTTGAATTTCTAACTTTAATTTTTCATTTTCTAGTTTTGCTTTATCTAATTCTTCTAAGGGACACGACTTAGCTAGAATTACTTTTAAATTTTTATTTTCACTTTCTAATTTGTAGCAATCTTTTGTTAAAAGTTTAACGAATTTAAACATTTTATCGGGAGGAAGAGATCGTACCTGACTTACCTTGTTGATCTTGTTTGTTTCTCCCCCTGAGCTGCTGCTTTCTTCCGACGTGTCTCCCCCTTCATCGATGCTCTCGATGCTCATTTCGGAAGAGCTTGAATCGCAGTCGTCGTCTTGATGACTCGCCATCAGTGCGAGTCCGGAGAATGCTTCGACTTCCGATTCGGACGACGTATCGTCCCACGTCGCCTTCAGGGCCTTTCGTTTTTGGATAGACTTCTTACCCTTTTCCTTGTCTTTGTTCTTCAGCTTGGGGCTGTTGTCCTTGACATGCCCTTCTTCGTCGCAATGGTAGCAGCGGATCGTTCTTTTCTTTCTACCCTATGGATGGTTAGTTTTTCTAGAATTGTATAACTTTTTAAATCGTCTTACCATCATTACCATTTCCTCGTCGTCGAGAGAAGATTCCGATTCAGGTTCGTCTCTCGAAGCTTTGAGGGCGACGTTGTTCTTTGGCTCCCTCAATCCTGCACATCTTGACTCATGCACTTCAAATGTTGAAAAAAATTCTTCTAATGAAATTTTTTCTAAGTCCTTCGAAATGTAAAAGGCATCTACTAATGATGCCCATTTTGAATTTCTAGGGAAGGAATTTAAAGCGTACCTGAGCGAATCTCGGTTACTTACCTTTTCTCCGAGATTCGTGAGTCCGGTGATGATTTCTTTTATTCTGGAGTGCAGATGTGCGACTGTCTCACCTTCTTCAAGACGGAGGTTGGTGAGCTGGTTCCGGAGTAAGTCCCGTCTCGCAAGCTTGTCTTTGGATGTTCCTTCGTGTAGTTCAAGGAACTTCTCCCAAAGCTCCTTTTCCGAGTTGTAGGTGTCGACACGGTTGACTTCTTGTGGCGGAAGTACGCTTAGCAGATGGAATTCTGCTTTCTTGTTTGCCACGTACTCGGCCTGCTCTTTCTTTGTCCATTGACTTTTTGTTTTTCCCTCGGGAGCTTCAAAACCGAGTTCCATTGTTAGTATTAAATCAAAATCGGTACCAAAAAATACCTCCATGTGCTTCTTCCAGTTTGCAAAGTCCCCCTCGAATTTTGGCGGGTGGATGTTAGATCCGGCCATCTCGTTGCTTCGTTCGGCGGTTAGTCCTCCTGAAGCATCTCAGCTCTGATACCACTTGTTGGACCGATGGGCTGGCTAGAAGGGGGGGGTTGAATAGCCCTGAAAAATCAAAACGCAAATACCCTTCTCGAATTCTTAAACTAACACTTGCATAAAAATTAACTTAAACAATAAAAAGCAAGAAAAAGAAGAGGAACCGGATTTGACTTGGTTACAACCGGGGTGGTTGTTAATCCAAGAAGGTTGATCGAACTATCAATCTCCTTCAGGCGGAGAAGCCTCTTACAGCAGTGAAAGCACAAAAGACAGAAGCTAAACTAGAACAAAAGCGCACAAGTGTTTGGAATGTGAATTACTGAGTTGATTTAAAAATTCTGGACCAAGGCTATATTTATAGCCTTGGTCGGGGCGCCTGGAAGGGTTCCGGGCGCCCTGGGGGGGGGATAAAATTTATCCCCCAACGTTCAGATCGAGATAATTCTCGATCTGGTCAAAATTACTATTCTGGGCGCCCGGAAGGGTTCCGGGTGCCCTGGAGGGGTCCGGGCGCCCTGGAGGGGTCCGGGCGCCCCGGTCAGTTCCGGGCGCCCCGGACCCGGAAAGTCAACACAGTTGACTTTTTTATCCGGGACCGCTTCTCTGGTTCAGTCCCGCCTTGGTCCGGTTCTTCCGCTCCGGATCCGCTCGTTTGGGTGATCTGTGCCTTCCGGAAAAGGGCTCACCCGAACCCAACTTCCGGTCTTCTCGAGCGTGCTTCCCTCCGGCTTCTCGTCCCTCGGAATTACCACGTGTTTCCTTCTCGTCCGCCAGCGTACTCATCCGCAGTCTTCGTCCCTCGGTCGTCGACCTTCTCGCTAGCTGCGTCTCTTGCTCCCCGAGCAATCTTCCACTCCGGCTTTCGTCCCTCGGAACCACCGCGCGCTTCCTTCTCGTCCGCCGGTGTACTCTTCCGCAGCGCCTCGTCCCTCGGATGCACCGCGTGCCATCCTTCTCACTAGCTGCGTCTTCCGCTCGACTACCTATGTTCCTAAGCTCCTGCACACTTAGACACAAGGTTAGAAACCAACAGGACCTAACCTAACTTGTTGATCACACCAAAACAACCTTAGGGATTCATCAAATTCGTTTGGGACAGCGGGCTTAGGTGCCATTAGATCGCAAAGGAGCAACTCACGATGGTTAGATCGTGGGTAGGGGTACTGCCCCTAATCTCGCAAGGGGATTTGCTCCGCGATTGCACCCGAAATCGCTAAAAATGAACCTGTCGGGAAGATTTTTCCGAAACGGCAATGTCTCGACCCAAATCGTTTTGGGACAGTGAGTTTGGGTGCTGTTGGATCGCAAAGGAACCCTCGCGATGGTTAGATCGCGGGTAGGGGCGCTGCCCCTGGCTCCGCAAGGGGATCCGTTCTGCGATTGCGCCCGAAACCGCTAAACGGGACCGCCGGGAAATGTTACTCGTAAAAATTGTAAAAATTATTTTTAAAATTATAGAAAATTATGAAAATATATAATTTTGAATTATATATTAATTTTGTGATAGTAATGGCCCAAAAACCCAATATGATTGGATTGTGTTGTAATTCATAATACGGCCTGCGTGCCGTTATGTGTTTGCGCGTGTTGTATGTTTTATTTTTCCGCGACTTGCGCGTCGTGCCTTTCTCTTATATTCTTGTTGTAAATTAGATTTAGACTCGAATGTAACTCGAGTTTCAAATTGTAATGTACAAATTGGAGCGGTGGAGGGTCCACGCGAGACGGAGTTCCGAGGCGGGCATGAGCAACACAAGGTGGTCAAAGGGAGGAGCTTGGAGAAGCTGTTGACCCTAGGTTGACCATTCAATCTTCTCATTGGCTTGAGAAGATCGTAGTAGGGCCATGACTAAATCACAAATATATTAATTAGTTAATTGCTTATGTATATGATGCATGTTTAATAAGTAATTAATTAATTAGTGCCTTACGATTAGATTAGATCTAAGTCGTGCACATGATGCACCCTTGCGATTAGATTAGATCTAAGTCGTGCACAAGATGCATCCTTTTCGATTAGATTAGATCTTGATCGAACCAACTCTAAATGCCTAACCGTGTCGTGATACCTATCACTACCTCGATCACATGTATTGTTGAATCTGCCAAAGCAGAGCAATACATATTATCTTGGTAGGGTACGGAGGGACAATCTTGGTCCCGCCTATCAACGCATGGGTGAATACAAACTCAATTAGATTGAGTATTCCTAGTTACTCGGTTGGATCGAGTCAACTATAGGCATTCTTCCAATAGTTGGAATGATAGGTCAAAATCACATCTATATTAACTCTCGGGCGTATTAGCCAAAGCTAACTCGAGTTTTAATATAAATGCGGATATTGATTTTATAAACAAGAGTTGCATAGAGATGTAATTGGTAATCGTTACCTACCGATCATACTAAGCCTTGGGCGTATTAGCCAAAGCTAACTCAAGGGTTAGTATGATGTGGATCTTGTCCCACAAGAAATATAGAATTCAGTGGGAGCATCATTTAATTAAAGGCTTAATTAAATGATTTTAAAAGAATATGATATTTATTTCTGCAAATTTTCTGTTGTAGATAACCATGACGTCGAATACGAACTCTTTCTCCCTGCGTTACGTCCTTAAGAAGGACAAGCTCAATGGAGAAAATTTCTGGACTGGTACAGGAACCCGAGAATAGTTCTCACTCAAGAACGGTACGTTCTGGGGCAGCCCATTCCGGAGGCTCCTCCCGCCACCGCCAGAGCTGACCGGGATGCTTACAAGAAGCATCAAGATGACGCATTAGATGTGTCCTGTCTTATGCTCGCAACCATGAACTCGAGCTTCAGAAGCAACATGAGTTGATGAGCGCTTATGATATGGTTGAACATCTTTGTCACCTATATCAAGGACAAGCAAGGCCCGAAGAGGAACCCAAAGAATACCGGAAGATCTTACGAAGAAGAGAAATAAGATTTCTACTTCAGGTATACATGTTATAGAAGTCAACCTCTATTTCTTCATCGTGGGTATTAGATACCGGATGTGCTTCGTACAAGCGCTGAGAAATAGCAGGGCGTTGACGAAGGGTGAGATAGACCTACGAGTAGGCAATGGAGCACGAGTTGCTGCTATTGCTGTAGGAACTTATCATCTATCTCTTCCCTCTGGGCTTGTACTAGAATTAGATGATTGTTGTTATGTGCCTGCCTTGACTAAGAACATAATTTCAGTTTCTTGTTTGGACAAGAAAGGATTCTCGTTTATAATAAAGAACAAATGTTGTTCTGTCTATTTAAACGATATGTTCTATTGTAGTGCACCTCTAATAAACGGACTCTATATTCTAGACCTTGAGAGCCCTATCTATAACATAAATACCAAGAGGTTCAAGTCAAATGACATGAACCAAACCTACCTCTGGCACTGTCGCTTAGGTCATATAAATGACAAGCGCTTATCCCAGCTCCATAAGGATGGTTTGCTGGACTCATTTGATTTTGAATCATATGAGATATGCGAGTCATGCCTACGAGGCAAGATGACCAAGACTCCCTTTAGTGGGCACAGCGAGAGAGCGACTGATTTGTTAGGACTCATACATAGTGATGTATGTGGCCCTTTCAATGTCGCTGCTAGAGGCGGTTATAGGTACTTCATCACATTTACTGATGATTTCAGTAGATACGGTTATGTGTACTTAATGACACATAAGTCCGAATCCTTTGAAAAGTTCAAAGAATTCAAGAATGAAGTACAGAACCAGCTTGGCGAGAGTATTAAGATACTTCGATCCGATTGAGGTGGAGAATACCTTAGCCATGAGTTTCGTGACTGTTTAGCTGAGTGTGGGATTCTATCCCAACTCACTCCTCCTGGAACACCATAGTGGAATGGTGTATCCAAAAGGAGGAATCGTACCCTATTAGATATGGTACGATCTATGATGAGTCACACAGATCTTCCGACATATCTATGGGGATATGCTCTAGACACGGCAGCTTTCATACTCAACCGAGTTCCATAAAAGGCCGTGATAAAGACACCATATAGGATATGGACTGGGAGAGATGCCCAAGTGTCTTTCATGAGGATTTGGGGTTGTGAGGCTTACGTTAGACGTCAAGTCTCAGACAAATTAGGACCCAAATCCGACAAGTGCTTTTTCATTGGATATCCCAAGGAAACTAAGGGATATTACTTCTACATTCCCAGTCAGCACAAGGTAGTTGTGGCAAAGACTGGGGTCTTTCTAGAAAGGGACTTTGTTTCTAGAAAGACTAGTGGGAGCACGTTCGATCTTGAAGAAGTTCAAGATGCGAATACTAGCACTGAAGCCTCGATGGAAGTTGAACTGGAGCCACAAAGTGTTGTGGATGATGTTCCACAAGGAGTTGAGGAACAACAACCGGTTCAAGTAGACATATCTCTTCACAGGTCTGATAGGGTACGTCGTCAGCCTGAGAGATACTCATTTCTCTTGTCTGACCATGATGACGTTATGCTCATAGAGGATGAGCCTACCACCTATCAGGAAGCTGTGATGAGACCAGATTCTGAGAAATGGCTAGAGGTCATGAGATCCGAAATGGAATCCATGTACACCAACCAAATATGGACTTTGGTTGATCCACTTGAAGGGGTAAAACCCATTGGGTGCAAGTGGGTCTTTAAGAGAAAGACTGACATGGATGGACTCATCTATAAGGGTCGCTTGGTAGCTAAACGTTTCAAGCAGATTCATGGTATTGACTATGAAGAAACTTTTTCTCCAGTAGCGATGTTTAAGTCCATTCGGATCATGCTTGCTATTGCAGCCTACCATGACTATGAGATATGGCAGATGGATGTCAAAACCGCGTTTCTGAATGGAAACCTGCTCGAGGATGTGTACATGACACAACCTGAGGGTTTTGTAGATCCATAGCATACTAGCAGAGTATGCAAGCTGCATAGGTCCATTTATGGACTAAAGAAAGCTTCTCGGAGCTGGAATCTTCGTTTCGATGATGCAATCAAACAGTTTGGTTTCATCAAGAACGAAGATGAGCCTTGTGTCTACAAGAAGGTTGTAGGAGATATAGATGTCTTCCTCATATTGTATGTGGATGACATACTACTCATTGGGAAGGACATCCCTATGCTTCAGTCTATCAAGACCTGGCTAGGGAGTTGCTTCTCAATGAAGGACTTAGGTGAGGCTTCCCGCATTCTAGGGATACAGATCTATAGGGATAGATCTAAGAGATTGCTTGGCCTAAGTCAGAGTACATACATTGACAAGGTACTCCTTCGGTTTGCCATGCAGAACTCCAAGAAGGGATTTCTGCCGATGTCACATGGCGTGAGTCTTTCGAAGACTCAAGGTCCCTCTTCTAGAGAGGAGAGAGACCGTATGGATCAGATCCCTTATGCCTCAGCCATAGGATCGATCATGTACGCCATGCTATGTACTCGACCTGATGTCTCGTATGCTTTGAGCATGACGAGCAGATACCAGTCAGATCCAGGTGAAAGTCACTGGATAGCGGTCAAGAATATTCTTAAGTACTTAAGAAGGACTAAAGAATATTTCTTGATATATGGAGGCAATGATGAGCTAGCTGTAAAGGGTTACAGTGATGCTAGCTTCCAGACCGACCAGGATGACTATAGATCGCAGTCGGGGTTCGTGTTTTGCTTAAATGGTGGTGCTGTGAGCTGGAAGAGTTCGAAGCAGGACACAGTAGCTGATTCTACAACAGAGGCCGAGTATATTGCTGCATCAGAGGCAGCAAAGGAGGCAGTTTGGATCCGCAAGTTCATCACTGAACTTGGGGTGGTTCCTAGCATCGCTGACCCAGTTGAGCTCTATTGTGACAACAATGGAGGTATAGCACAGGCGAAGGAACCTCGCTCACACCAGCGGACCAAGAACATACTACGACGCTTCCATCTCATTAGAGAGATTATCGATAGAGGAGATGTGAAGATTTGCAGAGTACCTACAGAGGATAACATCGCAGATCCCTTGACCAAGGCTTTGGCACAGAGAAAGCATGATGGTCACACTAGGTCATTAGGCCTTAGAGCCTATACTGATTGGCACTAGTGCTAGTGGGAGATTGTTAGTTAGAGCCCTAGAGCCAATCATTTGATGATTGTATGGACTCATTGTATCATATTCTTGTATATTAATAAAGGCATTTGTTTGGTTATTATACTTATTTGTATTAGTGCCAAATAGACTAAGTATAATAGCGTCCTTGAGTAGAAGGTTCATACCTATATCAATCGATTAGTTGAATCGATAGTGAGATGATATAGGGAACACTACTCTAAATCATTCCTAGTCGAGTATTAACATTCAGGGACAATGTTAATACAATAAGACTAGCATGTAGGTCAGCTCGATGACTTGATCTCACAAGTCATGGATATATAGATATCAAGCTGACACATGGGTATGCATTAGAGAATGTATACTGAATGACCCGCCATGAGAAAGTATCATGGATCGTTATATGAGTGTCATATACTTTCTCATGTGGCTATTAGTATGACTACTAGTCCTTAGACCTGAAGTCACCATGGATCCCTACATAAGGAGTTATGTACTTTGGTTTCGTCAAACGTCACCCGTAACTGGGTGGACTATAAAGGCGATTACTGGGTATGTAACGAATTATGCAGAGGGATGTGAGTGATGTAGATGAGATCTATCCCTCCTATATGACAGGAGTGACATCGATATTCTTGATAGAGTGAGACCACGAAGTGTATGGCCATACCCAAATGAGTCAATATGAGATATTGAGCTTATTTGATTGAGTGAGTCTACTTGGAGTTCAAGATTTAGATTGGTCAGAGGATGACACGGTCTATGCCTCACATTGATCAATCTAGATGTCTAGGATAGAAGGACACTTGTCATATATTGTGAGGAGTCACAATTAATAGTCACAAGGTGATGTTGGATCTCAACATTTCTTGTAACTTGGGTAGCAATGATGTATTGCTAGATGCCGCTCATTGCTTATGTTTCGAAAGGAGTTTAGAAACATTACCAACATTACAAGAACCTATTGGGTCACACACAAAGAACAAGTGGATGGAGATTGGGTTCATATGATGAACCAATTGGATTGGGTTTATATGATGAATCAATTGGATTCAAATTAGACTTATTGAGTTAGACTCAATTAGATTCAATTGTTGAATGAGTCTAATTTAGATTTGATTCATTGAGTCAATTTATATTAATGAATTGAGATTTATTAAAATTGACTTGAGTCAAAGGTTGGATTTAACTCAACAAGGAAGACAATTGGCCAAGTTTGACTTGACCAAGTAGAAATTGAAACATCATGTTTGACTTGATGTATTGCCACATCATAAGGATGACTCATCCTTGCCACATCACCTCCACCTCATGAGACATGCCACCTCATGGGGGTTACACTCTCCCCTTGGCTTTAATGTGGCCGGCCACATTAATGGGGGGGTTACAATGTTGTGGCCGGCCACACTAATGCAAAGGAGGTTTTGTTTTGTTGCAATTGATGTGTGGTTATTGTCTCATCTTCTTCCTAGCTTTCTTCCTCCTCCTTGCTGCTGTTGCCGTGAACTTCCAAGAGAGGAGAAGGTGGTTGAGTGAATTCCAAGAGCAAAGGAAGAGTGAAGGTCACAAAGGAGGGATACTACTTCTTGAGTGTATGAGTTTCTTTTGTACTCTCTCTTTTTTTCTTCCTTTCCAATTCCATCCAAGAGCTCTAGAAAGTGCTAGCACACTTGGGGCTCTCTTCTCCATCCTTGAGTGCTAGAGAGCACTCCTTGTTCGTGTGGATATCACTAGAGAAGTATCTATCTTGATACTTTGGAGATCCGACACGTACCTTGGGCGAGCGGGATTTGCGAGGGCACGCATCAAAGGTATAAAGTGTTTCCCTTTGTAGATCTACTGTAGATCGTAGTTTATAACTCGTACTTGTGTTTTCGAAATTTTTCCTTGCACGGATCCTACGACTTTGGGTGATTCGGGATTTCCACGACGCGAAAAGCGATTTTCGCGGTCCGAAAAATCCAACAATATGGTTGAGGAGGTGGACGAGGGAAAGAAGGTCTACGTTGTTCCCCAATAGGAAAACTAGGAAAACCAAGGGTTTCACTCGGGAATCTATGATATTCATAAAGGGCATCTATTTGTTGGCTAGTAATACTCATGCCCTGCATAAAATCCCTCATTCTATCTTGGTCAATATCATAGTCCTCAACAAATTCAGCCATTTGACCTTAAAAGTTCCTCGTAAACTGAAAGTGATTTTGTACTTCTCTAAACTGGTCATCAAATAAAGAAAAACGACTTTCCAACATTCTTCGTTGGGCATTTTGCTTCTCATGAAGTGAGTCGAGAGATGCACGAAAATCTGAAAAATCAAATTTGGAGGAACCCGTACCATAGGCAAAAGAATGCCTAGCGGGCTCCGGATGTTCGGAGGGCTGCGGGTATCCAGATGACGAGGGCTCAAGGTGTGGCTCTGTGTCTCCGGATATAGAAGGGACATTTTTGGGGTATAAATCAGTAATTACCCAATTAGCTGGGTTGCGAATAGAAGTACGCTTGGGACAAGGAAGAGGTAAAGGAAAACCATTCATCCTAGGAAATGCAAAACCATTCTCATCCCGATAAATTATTTTCATAGCAAGACATGCATCAATGTCTATCTATCATGTCATTACCATGGATGACTTCCAACCCATCTAAATTAAGCTCCAAATTAATAGCTATTTGAGTAATCAAACCACCAAAAATAATTGACCCCGAGGATGCCCTCCCGGCTCTCACTGAGGTTTGCAAAAAATGAAAACCGGAATCGAAATCAACTTTATGCAACATAGGCCACAAAGCGTAAAGCTCTACTTTCTTGATGACTGTATCGCTTTCCCCTCTATCAAAAATAATTTTACTCATAACTCAATGTAGGTATCTAAAAACGGGGTTTTGCATGTGAGAAGCCTTAGCTCTAGAGGGCTCATAAGGTTGTTCTAGTCCAGTGATAGAACTTCAAAATTGATTCCAATTAAACCTAGAATCAAACCTACGAGAATTACTGATAGATAATCCAAAACAAGTGTTAAATTCACTAAATGCCCACTGAAACTCTTGATTCATAAGCCTAAAAGCTATCTTGCCAACATAGTCATCCTCATTGGCAAAGTGAACATCTAATGAATTAAAAACTCCAAAATAATATGAGGATAAGTAGGTAGATGTGTATACAAAATGTCATTCCAATCTAGGAACCCAATCATCCAATCTATATCATTTCTAATCCCTAGCATACCCAAAATGGTTGGATCCATATATCTTGTACACACAATCTTTCTATTGACAAGAATCTCAAATCTAGATTTATGATTTGCATTTCTAAAAATGATATTGAATTCATTGTCGTTACCTTAGTTGCGTGCTATCCTCTTTCCTTTGTCTTTTGCTGGTTGTTTTCCTTTTTCCCTTGTTGGCTCCTTTCCTCTGCTCGATCCACCACTTCCCTTGCGAAGTTTCTTCAGAATATTGGACATGTTGTCAAGATTAAGTGGGGAAAGGTGTTGTTTTTGGTTGGAGAAGACAGATCTTGAAGAAATAGATCTTGAGAAACAAGATCTTTAGATATAGGAGAAGAAAAAAGTCTAGATCTTGATGAAGTTTGTGGAGAAGAAAGAGTTTGAGATCTAGATTTGAGAAGGTTTAGGAGAAAGGTTGAAGAAGAAGGGAGTGTGGGGGAAAAGAATGCCTTAAGAGGGTGAGGGTGTGTGGCCGACACGGCCCAAGTATGGCCGTGTATAATAGACACGGCTAAGGCAATTGCTCCGCACGAGCCTTGTGGATCTACACTGTAATACCCCGGTTCTGAGATTCTGGTTAAGTATGGCTTAAAAAGGTTAGATGGTACTATCCATATCACCAAGGTGCACCTTCCTTTTCGGAAGCCCAAACTCAAAGAACTCCAAAGTTAAGCGTGCTTGGCCACAGCCATCTCCTCTTCTGATGAATTTGCATACCCGTGCAAGGGACACAACCGCATCCTTTTCTTTGTCGGGTTGGTTCACATGGCCGTGCAAATATGCACGACCTCAACCTTCTTCTTTTCGGTTCAATTCACACGGCCGTGTATGGTACACGGCTGAGATCCCTTCCTCCTCTGGAATCACTACACGTTCGTGTCTGGTACACAGTCTGGCTCTTTTTCTCCTCAGGTTACCTTACAAGGCCGTGTTATGTAGACACAGCCCTAGAATCTTTTTCTTCTGCAAGATGTACCTGGCCGTGTATGACACACGACCAAGCTCTGTTTTGCTCCAAATGAATGTTCTACTCCTTCCTCACTTCTCCAATACTTCCATGCCTATGAAGAAGTCATGGCCAGCTCATGGAAGCGAAATTTCAACCTGAAAACAAGAGTAAAAACAAGTTTAAAAGAACTAACTAATGAAATGAAAACTGAAACTGAAAATACAAAAAGAACCCTTGGGTTGCCTCCCAAGAAGCGCTTGTTTAGGGTCTTTAGCTCGACCGTTCTCCTTGATCTTTTCATCTTTTTCTTGCCCAGGAGGGCAGACATATTTCTCATTTTTATTGGGAGGCCTCCTCCCAATATCGCTTGCCAGATCATGTTTCACATCCGGTGTGCCTCCCATGAGGATGGAAATTCCAATCCTCAAGTTGATAAGCATCCACCCCGCTGCGAACACTTAATAATAAAGAAGAGACATGGTTAGAAGCGTTAGACAAATCATATTCCAACCTTTCCTTACTGATTACCAAAGAAAGTTTATAGTTTTTGACATCAATTATTGCTCCAGCTGTGGCAAGGAAGGGTCTTCCCAATATGATTAGAATCTTCGGGTCTTCTACCATATCCAGAACCATGAAATCCATGGGAATAGTAATCCCACCAACTTCTACCAGCACATCTTTAATTATTCCCATAGGATATCTGCAAGAATGATTAGCTAGTTGTAGTGCCATGGTAGTAAGTTTCATGTCTTTGAGACCTAATTTATTACAAATTGAATACAGAATGAGGCTAACACTTGCCCCCAAATCACAAAAAGCTTTTCTATGAATTTGGATCCTATATTGCAAGGAATGTAAAAGCTTCCTGGATCTTTAAGTTTCAAGGAAATGTTCTTTTCAAACAAAGAGCTGCATTCCTCAGTAAGTGTAATAGTCTCAATGTCTCCCCTTCTTCTTTTATTTGACATGATGTCCTTCAGAAATTTGGCAAATTTTGACATTTGCAGAATTGCATCAATCAAAGGAATTTCCACACAGATTTCTTTAACTTTGTCCAAAAATCTGCCAAACTCTTCATCCTTCTTTAGCATCACTAATCTTTGAGGAAAAGGGATTACTTGACTCTATGGATTAAGTGGAAGAGTCTCTTCAACCTTAATGGTACTCTCCTCATTCTCTTGAATCTGATTTAGTTCAAGTGCTGGTGGAGAGAGCTCTTCTTTAGCTTTCATCCTTTTTGGAGCAGTCACTTGAGGATCCCCCAAGGTTTATCCGCTCCTAAGTTCGATGCGATTGCAATGCTCTATTGGATTTACATCAAGTTTTCCAGGAAATTGCCCTGGTGCTCTTGAAGATGATGAGGCTAGCTGGGCAATTTGGCTATCTTGGATCTTTAGATGCTTTTCAGAATTATCCATTCTTTGAGTCAACTTCAAAATGTCTTGCTTCATTTCATTTTAATTAGAGATAATTTCTTCAAGCATCTTTTCAATTTTAGAAAACTGATAGCTTTGAGAAGATTGTTGTTGTTGCTGAAAATTATATTGCCCAGATTGGAAACTTTGTTTACCTCCCATGGATGGTCCCTGTTCTTGATTATTTCTGTAGAAAAAATTTGGATGATTCTTCCACCCAGGATTATATGTGTTGGAATATGGATTGTTATGCCTTTGATTAAAACTCATGATGGCTTCACATTGCTCTAATTGATTTATCTGTGCAGATATAGCTTCCAAAGGACATGAGTCTTGTGAATGATCAGAACTACCACACGTTTCACAACAACATAATATGACATTGACCATAGTAGTGTTAGTCCCCATACTTTCCAACTTCTTTGTGAGAGCATCCAACTTTGCAGTCATTAGAGTGACTGCATCTACATCAAATTTCCCTGATGCTTTAGTTGGGTTTGAATAAGAATAGCCACCACTTCTCTCATTTGCCCATTGATGATGATTTTGTGCTACACTTTCAATTATTTCCTCAGCTTCATCTAGACTTTTATTTATGAGTTCCCCTCCAGCAGCTGAATTTAGGGACACCTTAGTATGATAATTAATGTCATTATAGAATGTGTGCAACACTAACCACTTCTCCAAACCATGATGTGGGCATTGTCTGAGCTTGTTATTATATCTATCCCAAGCTTCAAATAGAGATTCAGAGTCATCCTGTTTGAAACTTGCAATGAGATTCCTCATATGAGCCATTTTATTAGGTGGATAGAATTTATCCAGAAATTATTACTCGCATTGTTCCCATGTGGTGATGCTATTTAGAGCTAAAGAGTTCAACCTTAGCTCTATCTCTTAAAGAAAACCCAAATAATAATAAACGCACTGCTGCATAAGGAACACCATTCATTTTCATTGTACCGCATATCTTATAGAAGACCTCTAAGTGTTGATTTGGGTCTTCATGCGGTCCTCCACCAAACTAATTTTGCTGCACCATAGAAATAATAGCCGGTTTGATCTCAAAATTATTTTCTTCAATAGAAGGTCTTGAAATGCTAGATCGAAACCCTCTAGCGTAAGGTGCTGCATAATCTTTTAATGGTCTATTTGCCATGCTAGAATGATCTTGTTCAGTTTGTTGTCTTTGCAGAATTTTTCTTCTATAAAATATTCTATCTATTTCTGGGTCTAGAGGAAGAAGATCTCCTACAAAGTTAGATCTTTGCATACACAAGAACAAGATATGTTTGCTCAAAAAGAAAAGAAAAGGATAGAAGATTAGAGAGGATGCAGTTTACAAGAAGAATTAAAGAACAAATGAATGCAAATAATATAATGAATGAATGCAATGAATGGATACAATAAAAGAATAAAAAACAAAATTGGAAAAGTAGTTACTAGTTAGATGTAAGAAAGGAAAAGAAAAGTTAAGTCTAACTCAATTGATAATCTCTAATGTTATAAGCGCAATCCCCGGTAACGGCGCCAAAAACTTGTTACGCACCGCAAGTGTACGGTTACATCATCAGTAATAATAAAAGATATCGTATCCACAGGAATTGGTTATAAGCACTAAAGATGTCTCAAAGTGAATTAGCTAAACAAACAATCAAAAGATCATTTACAACTAAGATCAGAGGTAAGGGTTAAATGCAAAGATTTAGTTTTATAAAGATTCTAGGAATCTTGGTTTCTTTGTGATAATCATTGATGTAATGTAATCTACCAAACCTTGCCCTCAATTACAATGTATTCGTAAGAAGTCACCGGTTGTTTTCTGCAGAAAACACCGATTAAGGACTTATATCTAAACCCTAAGCAATCAAAGAGTTATGAATCCCTATGAGGTCCGTTAACGGGGCAGCCCTGTCACGACGCCCCTCGGTCATACGACATAGAAACGCATCCCTAATCAATTAGCATTAAGATATAGAATTAAGCATGTCAATCCGTCCTACTTCTTTGCAAGTTCTTGTTTTACCCCTAAAGGTAATCCCCTAAAAGGTCCGTGAGCGGGGCAACCCTGTCATGACGCCCCTCGGTCATACGATTTAGCGGATTCCTCTTCAAGATTCCACAAGAGATACAAACAACCAATCAAGAATAGGAATTAGGCACAAAACACAACAATCCAATACAAGATTAATTGATACAAAACATAGCAATATCCTTGGATCAAGAAGATTGCAAATCCATTGATTCTTACATCAAATTACATCACAAATACTCCCTCCTTCCTAGAACAAGAAATCTACTCCATAAAGAATAGAGAAATGACCGAAGACAAGAAAATCCAAGACATTCCAATCCAAGAACAAGAGAATAGAAACGAACGCTTATCTCATTACGATGAGTGATCATCGGAACCAATCCTCCGCTCTCCGAGTCGAATCTTGGATAGAAATCTCCCCTTGAATGGCTGGAAACTGCCCCAAGAACATATCTCCCCCAAAGGGAGAGCCTCCTCTTTCAAAAGGGAAGAAGCTCTATATATAGAGGGGGCAAATTTGGGTGCCACATGACCCAGGGCACAACCGTGTGAGATCCACACGACCAGGGCAATCCTCCTCTCGGCTAGGGTCGCACGGCCGTGTGATGGTCACACGATGATGACATGTACTTCCTCTGCTTGCTTGCACGGTCTTGTGAAACCACATGGCCTAGCCATTTCTCCTATCTGAAAGTGTTGCAAGGTCGTGTGGCATACACAGCCATGCCAATGTCTGGCTTTGGAAAAGCTGCACGACCGTGTGAAACCACATGGCCTGGGCAGTCTTGGTCACTGGAGGGGCTACACGGTCATGTAATTATACACGGCCGTGTACTGGTTGGCTGAAGGAGGGTGGCACGACCCCTCATCACCACACGGTCGGGATCATTCCCCTTTGCAAGGTCGTGTGGCAGTAATTGCCTTGGTCGTTCTTCTCCGTTTGGTTGTAGAATCATCCATGGACATCAATTCTTCTCTAAATTTGACTCCTGAAAGCATAAAATGCACAAGAGCAGATCTCCGAACAAAGAGAAGTATTTTTGCTAAAAGAAAAGCAAGAAGCATGAAAGTGCATAGACAAAGCATATACAAAACATAAGAATGTGTGTCAAAACATGCTAAACAAGTATATAAAATCTATGCACATCAGAAGGTTTGAGAGAGGAGAAGCTAGATATGGTGTCAAAACTTAGTTATAACCGGTATAATTGAAGTTCTTGCTCTGTGCCAATTGGCACGGAACATGTGTACCTTATGGATTTCCATTCAATGAACAACAAACCCTATTAAATTTTAAATTATAGGGATAAGAACCATTTATTTTAACTAAGTTACTTTGGAGTTCCCAAGTTACATGCTTAATTTATATTTCCATGCAAACCTTGTAGACTTGAAACCCAGTGTCGGACCTAGCCTATTTGGATTTCTAAAAAATCTCAACTGTTACCAAGTTTTTAGTTTTCAGAAAAGAGATATGGTGTGAAGTATAAGTTATGTCTCTTTTCACTGTTACCAGCGTCACACCACCATGACAATTTGGATATTGTGATTTTTATTTCACTAAGCAATAGTATTGTTATTCCTGTGACAATTTGTATACACTTCCCATATCGTACATAGCATTGTATTAAATAACAAATACTACATACAAAGATATAAAACTAACAACACTACATAATTGTACCTTTACATTCCCTACCCAACTTTTTAGCTTACAACACTCTGGATAAATAATCTGATGTTTTACAGAATCTGTCCCTCAAAATTGATACAATTACATCAATTTTAATTTTTTTTCATGTCTCCTTGTTTGAAGTACATCTTCATATCATATAGAAGACCTTGAATGTATTGCATCAGAAAGAAGCCACAGTCAAAGCGGTAAATAACATCAACAATTTAACATTCGATAATTTATATCAATATTTTCTATTCACACTCTTTGATCTTGACTTACTTGGCTTCTTGTTGTGGATATTCTATTCTAAGAGACATCCATTGGTCAAAGGGGTGATGTCTTTCAAAATTTTAATCAACAACAGCAAGGTGCTCACAACTATATTGTTTTAAATCTAATACCTGTAAGATTGAATAGGAGATTAAAATTTTACATTAACTAGCATTTATACTATATTACTAACATACACATGAATATTAGATGCTCACCGCTGCTTCAAAATCATATTTGGATTTACTTTCACTTGATAGAGAATTGTAATGATTGAACATCATTGATTTGGTGTCCACCATCAATAAATGGAAGTGTATATTATCTTTGCACAAAGGTATAAAATATACCAAAACTCTTTATCTTCTGTATCTGTCTTTTCACTTGTTGCAAGCCAAACTTGCTTAAGGATTTTATTGATGACTACAAATATGCAAAGTCATACATACTTAACCAAATAATATAATTTATTCAAATATTATATATTCTCAAATCATTTAGATTCCTTATTGTAAAGAAGATTTAAAAATATATAGACTTATTGTATGACCTATTAGACAAGGATGCCCGTAAACAGTATTTTACAATACGTGTCAATTACCTCCCTTTTTGTCAAAATATCTCCATTTACACCAAATAAGAAGAAATGCACATTTAACCAATGATCCTCCCAAAATTAAATTATAAACCACATAATTATTAAATTAGAGAACTATATAATTAGCTTGACTTATCACTTAATTAAATCAACTATGTATTTAACATACTTTATGTTCTCTAATTATTTTAACAAGTAGATCACATCATCGTCTTATTTTTTCTTCTTCAAAGTCTTTAATTGCTTCTTTACAAACTATTCCCATAAACATAAAATACATTTAATTAATGAATTAAATCAAACAAATTACTATTTTATATGCAAAGACAGACTTATAGCAATGACTTATTTCCTCATTTTGTTAGGTTGGGAAATCTTAGTTGCATCCTTCTCTACCTCTTCTTCAGAATTGCCTTCCATTATTGTGACAATGTCTATTTCTTCATCCATATCATCCACATCAATTTTCTCTTTCCCTTCTCCATAATATCAGGTTCGTTTACAAATTTTTTACCCTCTACTTTTATTAAAATGTTCTCCACAGGCTTACATATTTATATATTTCTCTACTTCCTCTTAGATAAAATCTAGGGCCACAATAGACTATCAATTGGAGTATCCCTATAATCATAATGACTTCTGTCATGTCCTATCCTATTTCTTATTCCAAAAGCTACTAGTTCATATTGAGGATCGACTACAAGATCGCTTGATTGATATTACATACCTTTATTTTCTATTATTTCAAGTAATTCTTTCACCCTATCATTCAAATGCATGTTCTCCATTGTTAGCTCCTTAATTCGATTTGCTTGAATAATGCAGTTACAACATTCCTGATTACTTTGCTTTCCTGCTTCTTTGTCTTCAAATTATGATGTCTCCATTGGACATGGAATCACATCAACGCCATCAAGGTTCTTAACCAATGATTTCTTATATTGGATAGGGATTAGGTCAATCATAACCTGTCAAATTATTAAAACAAATGTTATAAAAATTATGATGTCTCCATTGGACATGGAATCACATCAACGCCATCAAGGTTCTCAACCAATGATTTCTTATATTGGATAGGGATTAGGTCAATCATAACCTGTCAAATTATTAAAACAAATGTTATAAAAATATATTAACCTAACTTAAGTGGAAGTATTCAAACTTTACCTCTTCAGATGAGACTCAGTTGAACAAATCCCTCACTTAACTAATATGTGAAGGAATATTCCTCCACTTATTTATTTATGCTCTTTGAATTTTGTATGGTTTTTGGATTGGAACATGCTCCAAAAACCATGCCTGATTCATCATCATAAGTGTTAGATTTTCATACATATCCGCAAAATATTGTTAAATTTAACATCAAATATAAACTCAATGCTAAAAGACCAAGAAAACCCTTTAGGTAAGGGAGGTTAGTGTTGAAATGTATTGTCTGAGTTAAGGAAAATATGTCCCTAATCTTAGATAATTATGGAGCCATAAATTCATGGATGGCTTCAACTCAGTTGAATCTAACAAGATTCTCAAAATCATCTACTATATCTTTAAGAAATAAAGGGACCTTATATGTACTAGAAGAAAATAAGACACAAATAAATATATACAAAATGTAGAATTTGTAAAATAATAAAATATCATCTTCTTCTTCAATGTGATTGGCATAAAACTTAAGAAACTCCTCAATTCTTGATCTGGTAGCTTCTTTTTTATTTGAGAAGTTAGAAAGAGGTCAACCAATGCTTTAGTTGAATTGATCAAAACCGAAGGACCTCGATCTGCAATACCAAGCAATAAAAAATGTCTCTTCTTATGAAGATAATAGGTACACCTGAACAACTTAAATGATTAGTTGACTTTTACGAAAGGATAAATAAGTATTAGGCTCATGTTGGGCCTAATATGATCATATATCATATCCACGTTAGGCCTGATATGGGATCGTATTAGGCCTATGTTGGGCCTAATATGATCACATATCAGGCCCTCTTGTGCCATGATATCCCCACTACCAGAGTCATTAGCTGACTAAAATATTAACCTTTTCAAAGTATTTTATTTTACTATACAACTACTTAATGATTAATTTGACAAGTATAAGCTGTACCTGAAAATCTAAAGGTTTGAGTAGTTGAAGTCTAATTTTGAAATATATTGGCCAATATACCACGGATATGCTACATATCTTGTATGTCCAAGAAAATACTAAAGGCTGACTGTTTGATTATCGCTATGTATTGATCATATAAAATAACAGATCCATAATGTCTTTCTTTCTTTGTGAATGCTTGAAAAAAACTTTTAAAGTGACCTAAGACACTGCTCCAATGCAGTTTCTGCTCAGCATCAACTGAACCCTACAATTTTAAAATTTTAAAATTTTTAACCAAACTCGTTGAGCTTTTCAAAATCAGAGAGTTTCTAAGGTGATACCTTTGCAGATAATTGAAGTGCAGAAGATGATACACCCGACCCACTTCCTTGCGTCATTATGAAAGAAGATTATTGTCAGAAATCCTAAAAGCCTTCACTTCAATTTTATAGGTGGAAATGTTTGACGCTGTCTCAGGGACACACGAAGACACTTACATAGGGTTTTAGTGGGGGGATGATTTCGCTACTAAAATAGTGCTGCAATGTTGACTACGAAGATCAGGGAGACATGCACGAGTTGAGAGAGGGAGGGAGGGAGAAAAATGTTGACTCCATCACCATCACTAGTATTTTTAAATCAAAATGATTCAAAATGTTGTTCAAATACATGGAAAATGATGATAGAGGAGAGAAGGTTAGCAAGAGGGTTAAAATGGATATTCCAAATCATTTTACTGCACCCTTTGGTAAATACACAACTATGATATGCCTATTGGTAATTTTCATATTCCAAGTACTCCTTTTTGTTAATTGCCATTAGGATATGTATATATAGGGGTGCCCCACTTGGACTCCTGAGTACACGCGGGCACCCGTAAGTGAGCGTCCCACTAGATGAAGCACTCCACAGCAGTAAGGCGCCCATATGGGTCATCCAACGAAATGATACACTGTATATATAATATGAAATTAACACCTGTATAATTAACATCTTCCTAGTTTCTATTAACTTTGGTCATTTAATATTCATCTCTTAGAGATAGATCACCCGCCCCACTCTCGTCATTACCATAGTGAGGAATATGATGTCATTGTCCATTCTTAGTGTCCTCCTCTTCGTCGATTGCCTCAAGGTCTCTCCTTTCCACCCCTCCCTCTGATGCCATTGATTTTCCAAGGATTGGTTGGATCTGGTGTTTATAATTCTTGTCGAACTAATTTGCTGGCTAGCGACCCATTTATTGTAAGGATCTAGAGTGCTAAATATGCAAAAAGTATAGTCGAAAAAATTGACTAGATCCTTTCCAGAAGATACATGCAAAGGAGACACCTATATACTAAGTTTGTTAAAAAGGAGTTATACTTTTATTACATAAACACAAACTTCTAACAGTAAAGTTCTCAGCACGATCATGTGTCAGTGCCTCTAACAGTACTCACACGAACAAGCCTTATGCCCATCTCATAAACTCATGAAGTAGAAAAGAAAACCAACCAAAGGTTATGCTAGCAACCACAAGGAAGATTTTGGACAAAGGTGGAAGAAGAGAGAAGGAGAAGATGCACACATCAAAATGAGTTGAAAAAGGCCTTTTGTATTTCATCTAATGAATACACTAAATGAGCATTAACACTCCACTAAGACAAGAGCTTTTTGGTCTTTCTTCAAGAATTCAAATCAACATTTGAATTCTTCATGAGTGAATGGTTAATTTCAAAATTGACCTTTCATCTTCCTACATGCAATTTAAATTCAATGAGTCACTATCTCATTAATTTGAATTTACTAGGTGAGTCTAGTATGAATTAGACTTAATCCAATAATTGGATCCAATTAAGTCTCACTCAATGAGTCTAATTCATATTAGACTTAATCTAATGATCCATCATATGAATCCATCTCTAAATTAACTTGTTCTTTGTGTGTGACCCAATAGGCTCTCGTAGCGTTGGCAATGTCTCTAAAAATATTTTAGATACATAAATAATGAGTGACATCTAACAAGTCATTAATGTAACGCTCGAAAATTCTCAAATTATTTTTATAAATATTCTATGATTTTTCTGGAATTTTTAGATATTTTTTCGGAATTTTCCGAGTAGCGGAAGCAGCAAAAATAATTAGAACCGCAAAATAGCTTAGGCGGGAATCGAACCCGAGACCTATGGCTTAGGGATAATGTTGGGAACCAGTTGAACCCAGCAGGGCCGTGCTAAGAGGAAAGGGAACCAATAAAATTTATATTGGAGTTGGGCGAATTAAGTCTTTAATATAAATAGGAAAATTAATAGGGTGAAGAGTTATTGGATTTTTACCGTGACCTATTCCTCACCCTAGCCCTCACGCCGACTCCTCCTTCTCCTCTTCCTCACGCACGGCACACCAAGCCCCCCAAGGGACAAGGGAACTTCTTCCGGCGACGACTGCAACACGAAAAAGGTTCTTCTCCGCGAGAGGAACGCGAAGACGCAAGTGGATCGTCGAGAGGATCGTTTCCATCGGAAAACCAGCGATTTGAATCATAAGAAATTACGAATAGGAGGTAAGAAACCCCTCACCTGCAGTATAATAGCTACCGTGTGATTTTTCTGTGCATTAGTTTAGTTATATGCGTATGTTTTCGACGCATAGGGTGTATTTAACCCTCCTCGCAGGTTTAGGGATTTAGTGAGTACCTTTAGATGGGCCGGACACAACTTTTCTCCATCAGTTGGAGGTTTAGATGCTGTTGGGTGCCTAAAGGTAGTCTCCCTAATAGAGAGGGGAGTTAAAGAGCACTAGGTGTTCGATTAAATAACCAGCTTAGAAAAGAATGCAACTTAGGCATTTTTATTAGCACGGTTGAATGCATTAGAAGCATCTAAATTAGTAAATCAGTTTATTCTAGCTTATATGGGACTACGGTCCAATGGGTGGGCTCCCACAGTCGCCTCTAGGTTCATACAACCTAGCTCTAGGTTCAGATAACCTAGAAACAACAATTTGGAACAATTTAGCTATACTCAGTATTTTACTTTTCAGTTGGCACTGTACTGGATTAGATATCCATTGGGCTGGGCTCCCATAGTCGGTCCCTAGGTTTAGATAACCTAATAGCTCTACTAAATTCGGGACTTGGAACCCCGGGTCTAGTTAGAGATGCGCGCATAGCACGTACAGTTGCCGGGCCCCTCAGCAGCATGTTTAGTATTTTCACTTATTATATGTATAGCTTTTCAAATTCACAATCAGTTATGTGAGTTCAGCTTAGTTTTAGTACCAGCTCAGTTAGTTTAGTACAGTTCATGATCAGCTTAGTTTAGTTCCATGATTTGTATTCAGTTTCAGTTTTCATGCTCAGCTCTATTTTTGCATGTATGATTGCCATGCTCAGTTTCTGTTTATATGAATAAATGCCATGCTATGCCATGATCAGCACCTACTTTCCAACATCATGTTTTTAAAACATATCTGCATCGTATGCATGTTTTCGTGAGATAGATGGTTTCTTACTAAGCTTTTTAGCTTATAGATACTACTTTTCTTATACTGCAGATAAAGGTAAAGGAAAAGTGGATCAGTAGCGGAGGCTGGAGGGCAATGCTATCAAGATGTGTGTGGGCAGGAGTTGGAATAAAGATCTTTGGGATCTAAATAGTTTTACTTCAGTATTAGCACTTTGCGTTTTTAGTTTTCATTATTCAGTTTTGATTGTTAAGTGTTATGAGATAGTAAACCATGCACTATGTAGTATGCCAGGTTTAGAATGTTAGTAGTTTTATATTAGTGTGATTTGCATTGGTTTAGAGTTGTTGTGTGAGGTTTTGGCATGCCAAAGTGCTGAAATCAGATTCCCGCGAATCAACTCGACGGCCTGCACCGATCGTGGCCTCGAGTTAGCACGGATCGGCCACCGACCGATCCAGACAGATAAGATGTTATCAGATCCTCCGGATCGTCACCGACCACCCAAAGACGATACGAGCGCCTGTGAGAGTTTCAGTGCTTGATCGGTCACCGACCGATTCAGATACCGGATCGGCTCGCCGACCGATCCAGCCACACCTGGATCGGTCTGCCGACCGATCCAGTTGGGAATAGAACGACCGTAGCTCCGATCGATCTGTGGATCGATCGGCAGGTCTGTAGGTAGTTGGGAAGTTTAGTTTCTAGTCCCTAGCTCAGTTGGGATGTGCAGTTTCCCCTCCTTAGCATGTGTACACCAGCAAAGAAGGTCTTTAGACCTTTCTTATCAGTTGTATCCGTCCTTAGTAGAGTAAAATTTTAATTAGCCCAGCTTTCCGCACAGTATAGCACAGCATAACTGTAGCGATCGGCCTTACAGCCTAGTATAGTACGCAGAGGGTGGGTCGTTACAGAGTGGTATCAGAGCCGAATTTTATACTTCCTACACACACATCATCATTGAACCTGCAGCTTCCTAGTAAGAATACCTCTACTTTATTTATGCTCCTTGTTTTGTTATTACAGTTCATGTTTATATGCCTACTGCTTGTTAGTATGTGATAGCTTTTAAACATGACATCAGTAGTTATATAACTGTGATTACATTAGTTATGTTATGTTCTCTATGTCTTTAGAAATGGCACGGGGACGCCCAGCTAGAAGGGCATTAGCTACTGAGCCCCAGCAAGAGGCAGGCAGTTCAGTGCCTCCTCCATACAAAGCAGCAGCTAGCTGAACAGCAACAAGAAATAGCCACCTTAAAGGCTAATCAAGAGAGTACCCCACAAATACCCCGAACCGAATTTGACTACTCCTAGTCTTGGAGGTTCCACCACCACCACAAGACAAAGACCAAAGAATTTCAAAGAATGAGCCAAGAAAGGAAGCCTATCCGATCCAGTGGCAGCGGGTCAAGAGAACTTCTCAGCACTAGTGAACCATGGGATGCACAAGCCTGGTTCAAAACACGATGGAGCTTCTGGACTGGCCGGAACACGAGAAGGTGAAGTGTGCCTCCTTCGGCCTGACAGGAGACGCACGCATGTGGTGGGAGAGAATCGAACGGCGCCCAGTGAACCGGATGTCATGGGCTGACTTCGAGAAGGAGTTCTTCGAGGAGTTCTTCCACATACGGGTTACGAACCGCCACTACGACGAGTTCACCGAGTTTCGTCAGGGCAACCTTTCAGCTGAGGAAGCCGTGAAGAAATTCAACAGTTGGCTCGTCTGTGCCCAGAGCTAGTCAGCACAGAGAAGGAACGAATCCGGTTGATGCTCAAGATGCTGAGGCCAGAGATAGCAATGAACGTGGCTGGTGGCATACATAGGCCACAAACCACAGAGGAGTTAGTGAGCAGTGCCTTGACCACAGAGCATTACTAGAATAAAGCAACAGAAGCAAGTCTCCTCAGAGTCCAAAGGCCAAGGAAACTCTCACACTCAAAAACAGCAAGGCCACAGCTCTAACTGGAAAGGGAACTCCAACAGCAAGCGCAAATCAGGGAGTGACCCAAAAGGAGGACCATCTAGCAAGCGACCCAGTTATCCAAAGTGTGCTACTTGTGGGAAATTCCACCCAGGGGTTTGTCGCAAGGGCACACGAGGATGCTTTGAATGTGGACAAGAAGGGCACATGGCCAAGCAGTGCCCGAACAAGACCGGTCTTCCTCAACCACAGCAGATTCAGTATGCAGGCCAGCCAGCTCAGTTATATCAGATGCAGGCCGCTCTAGAAGGTCCACTTATCAGCCAGGGCAGATTAGAAGCCCCTCCAGCTATGGCGAATGTGAGGATCTACTCACTCACCAGAGAGGACGTAGCCAATGCCTCGACAGTTGTCACAGGTCAGATTAGCATTTTTCAGTATAGTGCTACTGTTCTATTTGAAACTGGGGCAACCCATTCATATATAGCCAGGATGTTCTCCGAAAAGTTAGAAATACCCTCAGAAGTACTTAGTGGTCAGTTTTTGACGGCACTACCTTCAGGAGAGATCATGGCATCCACGCACTGGCTTAGAGCAGTGCCGGTCATTATAGCAGACAGAGAGCTCTTTTGTGATCTGATAGTGCTAGAGATGACCGACTATGACGTTATCTTTGGAATGGACTTTCTGATCAAGTACGGTGCTACCATAGAGTGCCGTAAACAGAAAGTCATCTTCCAACCTGAAGCGGCAGTGCAATTTGAATATAGCGGGGAACCAAAGAGAAAGGCCAAGAAGTTTCTCTCAGCTATGAAAGCACAGAAGCTACTGGATTCAGGATGTACAGGATTCCTAGCACATGTAGTCAACGCCAGCCAGGACAAGAACCAACAGCTAGCAGAGGTTCGAGTCGTATGTAACTACCCAGCAGTCTTCCCTGAAGAGTTACCAAGCTTAGCACCAGACAGGGAGATTGACTTTGAGATAGAGCTCATTCCCGGTACAAATCCTATCTCCAAAGCGCCGTATCGCATGGCTCCAATAGAACTGAAGGAACTTCAGGAGCAACTACAGGAGCTGCTTGACAAGGGTTTCATACGCCCGAGTCACTCACCATGGGGAGCGCCTGTATTATTCGTGAAGAAGAAGATGGAAGCATGCGACTGTGCATAGACTACAGATCATTGAACCAAGTCACGATCAAGAACAGGTATCCCCTTCCCAGAATTGATGACCTGTTCGACCAGCTGAAGGGAGCAGCAGTGTTCTCTAAGATAGATCTCAGATCAGGTTATCATCAGGTGAAGGTTAAAGAAGGGGATATACCCAAGACAGCATTCAGAACCATATACGGACACTACGAGTTCGTAGTCATGCCCTTTGGCGTGACCAATGCTCCAGCTACATTCATGGATCTCATGAATAGAGTATTCAGAGAGTATTTGGATAAGTTTGTTATTGTGTTTATCGATGACATCCTTATCTACTCAGGAACTCAGGAAGAACACTCAGAGCACCTGAAACTAGTATTGCAGACCCTTCAGCAAAACCAGCTATACGCCAAGTTCACGAAATATGAATTTTGGCTAGATCAGGTGTCCTTCCTGGGTCACATCATCTCAAAGGATGGTATTATGGTAGATCCCAGCAAGATAGAAGCAGTAAGTAACTGGAAGAGACCTAAGAACGCCAGCGAAATCAGGAGCTTTCTGGGATTAGCAGGTTATTACAGAAAGTTTGTAGAGGACTTCTCCAGGATAGCCTCCCCACTGACAGCTCTCACCAGAAAGAACAGAAAATTTCAGTGGACAGAGGACTGTGAGAACAGCTTCAGCGAGCTCAAAAGGAGATTGACCAGTGCTCCCATTTTGGCTCTACCAGACAACACCAGCAGCTTTGACATCTATAGTGATGCCTCTAAGTTGGGACTAGGAGCAGTACTGATGCAAAACGGCAAGGTGATCGCCTATGCCTCCAGACAACTCAAGGATTATGAGAAGAATTACCCTACTCATGACCTTGAGCTTGCAGCAGTAGTGTTCGCTCTAAAAATTTGGAGACATTACTTATATGGAGCTCAGTGCAGAGTGTATACAGATCATCAGAGTCTGAAGTACTTCTTCACTCAGAAGGATCTAAACATGCGACAGCGTAGATGGCTTGAGCTGGTCAAAGACTACGATATAGACATCCTCTACTATCCAGGGAAAGCCAATAAGGTAGCCGACGCACTTAGCAGAAAATCCAGTGCTACCTTATTATCTCTTACAGCCATATCACCGCCCCTACAGAAGGAGATCGTAGATTTCGGTCTCGAACTCATCGTTGGACAGCTCTCTACTATGACCTTAGAGTCTACCTTGTTTGGTGATATTCAGTCAGCTCAGGAGCAGGACCCTGAAATTCAGAAAATCAAGCAAGGGCTAGCAGAATCAGAAAGTGGAGAATTCAGAGTGTCCGATAGCGGGGTGTTGTACCTTGGTGACAGACTCTGTGTTCCAGATCAGGAGGAGCTACGGAGACAGATTTTAGTTGAGGCTCACAAGACTTCCTATGCGATGCATCCAGGTTCCACCAAAATGTACCAAGACCTGAAGAACCATTTTTGGTGGCCCGGAATGAAGCGAGACATCGCCAGATATGTTAGCATCTGCCTCACCTGTCAGAGGGTCAAGGCAGAACATCAGCGACCAGGAGGAGTTCTGCAGCCTATACAGATTCCATAATAGAAGTGGGAGGATATCTCTATGGACTTCATAGTGGGACTACCCAAAACCACGAATGGTTTTGATGCCATCTGGGTAATAGTCGACAGGTTGACTAAATCAGCCCACTTCTTAGCTATCAAGGTATCCTACTCCATGGAGAAGCTAGCTCAGTTGTATCTCCAGGAGATCGTCAGACTACATGGAGTTCCACGAACCATTATTTCAGACAGAGACAGCAGATTCACATCACACTTCTGGGAGTGTGTACAGTCAGCATTGGGCACTAAGTTGAAGTTCAGCACAGCATTCCATCCTCAGATAGATGGTCAGACGGAGCGAGTAAATCAGGTACTCGAAGATATGCTCCGAGCGTGTGCCCTAGACTTCAAGGGAAGTTGGTGCAAATATCTGAGCTTAGCAGAATTTGCATACAACAACAGCTATCAGGCCACTATCGGCATTGCACCTTACGAGGCTCTCTATGGGCGGAGGTGTAGATCTCCAATCTGCTAGTATGAGAGTGGTGAACAGAAAGAACTAGAGCTTCGACAGATCTAGTAGCAGATACCACAACAGCTATACAGCAGATCCGCCAGAGGATAGAGACAGCTCAGAGCTGCCAGAAGAGCTATGCTGATACACGGCGCAGACCCTTAGAATTTTCAGTTGGGGATTCAGTATTCCTCAGAGTAGCTCCCATGAAGGGAGTAATGCGTTTTGGGAAGAAGGGCAAGCTAAGTCCCAGATATGTGGGACCATACCTCATCAGCAGAAGAGTGGGCAAGGTAGCATATGAGCTAGAGCTACCCCAGGAAATGTCAGCTGTCCACAACGTATTTCATGTCTCTATGCTGAAGAAGCATACCCCAGATGTCACCCAGGTGATTGAGCCCCAGTAGGTACAGATCCGCGAAGACCTCAGTTATGATAGTCGGCCTATTCAGATAATAGACCGAGCAGTTAAGAAATTGCAGAACAAGGAAGTACCATTAGTCAAAGTCATTTGGCACAGTCACACAGCAGAAGAGGCAACTTGGGAGACAGAAGCCAACATGAGACAGAAGTACCCAGAATTATCCTAAGTTCGAGGATGAACTTTTTATAAGGTATGGGGAGTTGTAACGCCCGAAAATTCTCAAATTATTTTTAGAAATATTCTATGATTTTTCTGGAATTTTTAGATATTTTTCCGGAATTTTCCGAGTAGCGGAAGCAGCAAAAATAATTAGAACCGCAAAATAGCTTAGGCGGGAATCGAACCCGAGACCTATGGCTTAGGGATAATGTTGGGAACCAGTTGAACCCAGCAGGGCCGTGCTAAGAGGAAAGGGAACCAATAAAATTTATATTGGAATTGGGCGAATTAAGTCTTTAATATAAATAGGAAAATTAATAGGGTGAAGAGTTATTGGATTTTTACCGTGACCTATTCCTCACCCTAGCCCTCACGCCGACTCCTCCTCCTCCTCTTCCTCACGCACGGCACACCAAGCCCCCCAAGGGCCAAGGGAACTTCTTCCGGCGACGACTCCAACACGAAAAAGGTTCTTCTCCGCGAGAGGAACGCGAAGACGCAAGTGGATCGTCGAGAGGATCGTTTCCATCGGAAAACCAGCGATTTGAATCGTAAGAAATTACGAATAGGAGGTAAGAAACCCCTCACCTGCAGTATAATAGCTACCGTGTGATTTTTCTGTGCATTAGTTTAGTTATATGCGTATGTTTTCGACGCATAGGGTGTATTTAACCCTCCTCACAGGTTTAGGGATTTAGTGAGTACCTTTAGATGGGCCGGACACATCTTTTCTCCTTCAGTTGGAGGTTTAGATGCTGTTGGGTGCCTAAAGGTAGTCTCCCTAATAGAGAGGGGAGTTAAAGCGCACTAGGTGTTCGATTAAATAACCAGCTTAGAAAAGAATGCAACTTAGGCATTTTTATTAGCACGGTTGAATGCATTAGAAGCATCTAAAATAGTAAATCAGTTTATTCTAGCTTATATGGGACTACGGTCCAATGGGTGGGCTCCCACAGTCGCCTCTAGGTTCATACAACCTAGCTCTAGGTTCAGATAACCTAGAAACAATAATTTGGAACAGTTTAGCTATACTCAGTATTTTACTTTTCAGTTGGCACTGTACTGGATTAGATATCCATTGGGCTGGGCTCCCATAGTCGGTCCCTAGGTTTAGATAACCTAGTAGCTCTACTAAATTCGGGACTTACAACCTCGGGTCTAGTTAGAGATGCGAGCATAGCACGTACAGTTGCCGGGCCCCTCAGCAACATGTTTAGTATTTTCACTTATTATATGTATAGCTTTTCAAATTCACAATCTGTTATGTGAGTTCAGCTTAGTTTCAGTACCAGCTCAGTTAGTTTAGTACAGTTCATGATCAGCTTAGTTCAGTTCCATGATTTGTATTCAGTTTCAGTTTTCATGCTCAGCTCTATTTTTGCAAGTATGATTGCCATGCTCAGTTTCTGTTTATATGAATAAATGCCATGCTATACCATGATCAGCACCTACTTTCCAACAGCATGTTTTTAAAACATATCTGCATCGTATGCATGTTTTCGTGAGATAGATGGTTTCTTACTAAGCTTTTTAGCTTATAGATACTACTTTTCTTATACTGCAGATAAAGGTAAAGGAAAAGTGGATCAGTAGCGGAGGCTGGAGGGCAATGCTATCAAGATGTGTGTGGGCAGGAGTTGGAATAAAGATCTTTGGGATCTAAATAGTTTTACTTCAGTATTAGCACTTTGCGTTTTTAGTTTTCATTATTCAGTTTTGATTGTTAAGTGTTATGAGATAGTAAACCATGCACTATGTAGTATGCCAGGTTTAGAATGTTAGTAGTTTTATATTAGTGTGATTTGCATTGGTTTAGAGTTGTTGTGTGAGGTTTTGGCACGCCAAAGTGCTGAAATCAGATTCCCGGGCGAAATCAGAACTCTGATCGGTCTCCAGACCGATCAGGGCCTGAGCAGTGCCACTGGATCGGTCAGTCGACCGACCCAGCACGATACAGTAGCGTTCCAGGAGAGTTTCAGGTGCCTGGATCGGTCAGCCGATCGATCCAGACATACCTGGATCGGTCTGCCGACCGATCCAGCCACACCTGGATCGGTCTACCGACCGATCCAGTTGGGAACCGAACGACCGCAGCTTCGATCGATCTGTGGATTGATCGGCAGGTCTGTAGGTAGTTGGGAAGTTTAGTTTCTAGTCCCTAGCTCAGTTGGGATGTGCAGTTTCCCCTCCTTAGCATGTGTACACCAGCAAAGAAGGTCTTTAGACCTTTCTTATCAGTTGTATCCGTCCTTAGTAGAGTAAAATTTTAATTAGCCCAGCTTTCCGCACAGTATAGCACAGCATAACTGTAACGATCGGCCTTACAGCCTTGTATAGTACCCAGAGGGTGGGTCGTTACAATTAATGTTACCCAAGTGATGATAATATCGAGATCTGACTTAATTTTTCCATGTCGATTATCTTATATGACTCAATCGTTCTCTTTTTGATATCTAGATTGATCAATGAAGCATAGACCATACTATCCTCTTATCAATCTTTATATTTTTTGATCTCTAAGTAGACACACTCAGTCAAATAAGCTCAATATCACATATTGACTCATTTGAGCATGACCATATATTCTTGTGTCCTACTAATTAAGGAGCCTACCTATAGATATTGCTTCCATTATATAGAAGTGATGGATCTGATATACATCACTCATATCCCTCCTCATAACTTATTGCATGGCCAGTAATTGACTTTATAATCCATCTTGTTAGAGGTGACATTTGCCGATACTAAAGTATGCAACTCCATATATAGGGAACCGTAGTGACTTCAGATCTAAGGACTATTCATACTAATAGTCACTATAAGAATATTTATAACACTCATATAACGATTCATGAAATATCTCATGGTGAGTCAATTCAGTATATATTCTCTAATATATACCCATATGCCAATGTGACATCTCATATCCATGACTTATGGGATTATGTCATCAATCGACTTACATGTTAATCTCAACGCATTAATATTATTCTTGATATTAGTGCTTGACTAAGAATAGTTTAGAGTAACGCTCTATATATATCTATAACATCTCACAATCAATTCAACCAATTGATTATTGTAGACAAGAACTTACTATTCTAGAATATTATTATACTTATTCATTCTGCACTCAACTAAAGTAAATATAATGATTAACTTTATCTTTTATTAATTAATAAAATATTATATAAAAATATTCTTACCCATTATCTCATAATTGATAGGAAGATTAATTCTAACATTTATGTCATCAAAATTCTACCTTGCATTTCATGTTTTCTTATCATTGTCATCTTTGTACTTTTTGCACTCATGTTGCGTATTCGCCAAAAAACAATTGTCTTTCTTTTATTTTGAGTGCATATATCTTGAAGATTGGATCTCAATATCGGGTACTTTTCTGTTTGATCTGGAAGTCTTCAACGGATATTGTTTGTCTTATGTTTGAAGAAAATATGTCCAGTATTATCATAATTTGAAATTTAACTTGTTAAATTGGTTTTTTGATCAGACTAGATACTGATAGCAAAAGGCAATGTTATTATGATTTCAGCGCAGTGTTGTTCCTTCCATTCTTAGTCATACAAACACTTGCATTCCAACACAAATTGCTTCCTGATTATTTCCTAAGAATTGGAAAGATGTTTCGTTAGTTCAGTATTATCATTTTTCTATTTCTGTGGGAGCAATCAAAGAACATTTTTTTTTTCATATTTAATTCTAGCCTTTCTTGGCATAAACTATTTACTTTACTTATACAGAGCATTGTGAGTGGCCCCAAAAGTAATATGGGGTCGATAGTTAAGATAATATGACAGTCAAAGTCAAGGTGAGGTGGCAATCCAAGTCAAGATATATGTATCCGAACAAACCACTTTCAACGACACTTAACTCCCCACTTCTCATAGGCATGACTCCTAATATAAACTCAATCGGCCCCAGAGTCGGTCAGACCTCCGGAACTCAGCTCCCCACTTCTCATAGGCATAGCTCTCAGTATAAACTTAATCAGCCCCAGAGCTAGTCGGATCTCCGGGGCTCAGCTCCCCACTTCTCATGAGCATGACTCCTCGCGTAAACCCGATCAACCACATATCCATTCGGACCTCTGAGGTTTAGCTCTTCACTTCTCATGGACATAACTCCTAGCATAAACCTGATCGACTCTAGAGCTAGTCGGACCTCCGGGACTCTACTTTCCATTTTTCATGGGCATGACTTCTGGCATAAACCTGATTGACTCCAGAGCCGGTCGGATCTCTGGGGCTCAAGTCCTCATTTCTCATGATCATAACTCCCAGTGTAAACCCGATTGATCCCAGAGCCAGTCAGATCTCCGAGATCAGCTCCCCACTTCTCATGGGCATGACTCCCAACATAAATTTGATCATCCCCAGAACCGGTCAGATCTCCGGGGCTCTACTCTCCACTTCTCATGGGTATGACTCCTATAAACCTGGCAGCCCACGCCGATCATACTTCAATGGGGCTTGGCTCCCCATCTCACAAGGGCATGACTCCTAACCTAAACCCACTCAACTCTAAGTTAATCGGACTCCCTCTAAGAGACACCATTGTCAGAGATTGGTAACTATCTGTTAGAGAATAACGGCTACTCACCAGAGAATATTCCACTACTTTGACACATACATGCAATGGAACCTTCTTCAGCCTAGGGGAAGGCTGCTGCATATCCTCCACTACTCGATATATTCTGACATCAGACATTTTCTAATGACTCATTATTGTGGAGATTATGAGAGACGGTATAAAAAGGGGTTCTCTCCATTGGCCAGGTACGTGCATGCACATGCATCCACATTACTATTCTACTATTATTCTTCTTCTTCTTCATTTTTTGTCGGGGTTACTATTCTAACTTAAGCGTTGAAGTCTACACTAGGGACCCCCTTCCTAGTTCTCACTCTAACATTTTTATTTGCTCTCTTTGTGGTACGTGCATTCCTTGTTACCGGCCGCTCATCTACTCACCTTTTGGATAGAATTAAATTTAGCACCGTCTACCTGTTTTGGAATGTAAGGATGGATACTGCTAATAAAATCAAAATTTACATGGCACTAGCGGAGTATGAGCTATTTATGAATGCCAAGGCGCAAGCATTGTCCCAAGAACAGGTCACGGATTTTCACCCGCATAGAGCACCTGCGGCCTCGGGTAGAAGAGTTTCCTATGTCTGAGAGAAGATCCCAGTAGAAGCAGCCATTTGTGTTTCCCCGAGCATTTTTCTAAGCGCCTAGGGTAGGCTACACTAAAATTGAGTGGTCGCAAGACACTTCGGCTAAAAATTCACCACCAAAGGACTTGAGGCAAGGAAATACTCCTGTCGCTTGGTAATCACTTGAACAACACATCATACCTTTCTCTCAAAAGGTACTAGATGAAAAACTGCCTAAGTATTTTCGACCTTTATTGATTGGAGAGTATGGAGGCAACACCGATCCTGAAGATCACCTCTGAAGATTCAAGAACGCCGCTCTACTGCACTAGTATAGCGACACAATAAAATGCCAAGTGTTTCTAATCACTCTCTCAGGCTCAGCACAGAAATGGTTTGACCAATTGCTGGTTAGATCTATTACTTGTTTTAAGGAATTCAGAAAAGTCTTCCTAGACCACTTTGCTAGCAACAGGAGGTATCAAAAGACTAGCCTAAGTTTGTTCATGCTTGATATGAGTTATGATAAGCTAGCCCCTCGAAGTGGAGGTCAAGGATGAGACGAAGAAGGAGGTGTTCATAGCTGGTCGAATGTATGATCAGCATAACAAAAGCTGAAAAAGGCTCTCCGTCTATGCTCGGACGGGCAAAGCTCGACTGAGCCTTAAAGGCACTCAGCTTTATAAAGCTTCTAGTATATGAATGATCGAGTGAAGGCCGAACAACCACAAATGTGCTTGTATGCGCTCGGACAGACAAAGTCCGACTGAGCTTAGAGGCACTTGGCCTTATAAAGGTTCTAGTATATGAATGACCAAGCAAAGGTTGAACATACACAAATGTGCTTGTATGCACTCGTACGGGCAAAGTCTGACTGAGCCTAAAGGTGCTCGACCTTATAAAGCTCCTAGAATATGAATGACCGAGTGAAAGATGAACGAGCACAAACATGCTTGTATGCGCTTAGATGGGCAAAGTCCGACCGAGATTAGAGGCGTTCGGCCTTATAAAGCTTCTAGAATATGAATGAATGAGTGAAGGCCGAATGAGCATAAACATGCTTGTATGCGCTCGGATGGGCAAAGCCCGACAGAACTTAGAGGCACTCAGCCTTATAAAGCTTCTAGAATATTTATGACCAACCAAAGGCTGAACGAACATAAACATGCTTGTATGCAGTCTGACAAGCAAAGCCTGATCAAACTTAGAGGCATTCGGCCTTATAAAGCTTCTAGTATATGAATGACTGAGCGAAGGCCGAATGAGCATAGATGTGCTTTTAGGCGCTCGGATGGGCAAAGCCCAACCGAGCATAACGGTGCTCGATCTTATAAAGCTTCTAGTATATGAATGACCAAGTGAAGGTCGAACAAGCACAAACGTGCTTATATGAGTTCGGACGGGTAAAGTCTAATCGAGCTTAGAGGCACTCGGCCTTATAAGACTTCTAGTATATAAATGACTAGCCAAGATATGCTTCAGGTATTCTTCGTACATGATTTGTTTAAATAACCAGTCGAGATATGCTTCGCAAAAGGTGTTCTCCTTATATGATTGGTTCAAACTACTAGTCAAGATATGCTTCATAAAAGGTATTCTTAATATGTCATCGGCTTAAATGACCAGTCGAGACATCTATAATAGATTATTTTATGACAGCTTGGCAAGTTTGGCAGGAAATATTCTCTCAAAGCCTCTTCAGTTGCAGGGGTACATTTTTTTTTTTTTTTTTGCATATTTCACTAAAATGAGGTGTCATAAATGACAAAAGAGGTACATTTGGGTATAAAAAAGATTCCTTGAAGAATTATTGGGAGAGGTCCCGGTTGTACTTTGTCCATCTGCTAACAGATTCTAATAAATCGGGGACTATCTCATGATTGTGGAGGTTATATGGGGTGGTATAAAAATGGGAGTCCTCTCCGATGGCAAGGTATGTTGATGCTCACAAACTTTGGCATCTAAAACTCTACTTCTTTGTACTTTCATGACTGTACTTTGGTTTCTTCCACTTTAAAGAGAGAGCACTGACTTGAGCGTCAGACGAGCTAGCCAGGGATTCCCACCCGGTCTTAGGTCGCTAATGCTTTGTTGGCTTGTCTTGCTGTGCACATGATCATTGAGAAGCCCCTCTGGATCTCCAGAAGTTTATATTTTTCAGAGCCATTATTCATCGGAGCCACCATGCCTTCTCACAGATTTCAAACAAGATCAAATTTGACGCCGTCTATGGGAATCTTCACCTGGATCTGAAACTATGAGATGGAAGAAGATGGAAAACTTAACACCTTAACCTTAACGCAGGAAGATCTGGATTTGCTCATCAATGCTAAAGCGTAGAAGTTACTGCAACAACAACAAAGGGCTAATACCCGCGGTAAGTTGCCTATAGCCCTAAATTCGGTGATATCAACAATCACTAATCAAAGGGAAAGAGGAGTTGAGGAGGATGATCCTGCTTGCTTGCTCCCTGCTCCTCTCTCTCCAACACGACGTTCTTGAGCTTTTTTCATACACCTGTCGAACAAGGAGGATGAAGAAAAGCCCTCCAAGAATCTTCTTGAGAAGCACCTATGCGAGACAAGCGTGAAGGGAAGATTGTTGCTAGCAATAGCTCCCATGATCAGATCGTTACTCCATTCTCTCAATGGGTGTTGGATGATCCTTTGCCGAAGCATTATCAAAATTTAAATATCAGAGAATATTCAGGGGCAACCGATCCAGAAGACCTTCTTCTCAAATTTGAAAACACTACTCTTCTTCAACAATTTACTGATGGTGTCAAATGTCAGATGTTCCTCACTACATTTGGAGGGGCAGCTCAAAGATGGTTTAAGCGGTTATCGAACAATGCTATTCATCGTTTTAAGGATTTTCGTAAGATATTTCTTCATCATTTATCTAGCAACTGGCAGTGCCACAAAATCCCTTGGAGTTTTTTTTTCAATCAATCAGGGGCCCAAGGAAAGCATCATATCTTATATTAAGAGATTTAATCAAGTTGTAATACCTCGGTTCTGAGATTCTGGTTAAGTATGACTTAAAAGATTAGATGGTACTATCCATATCACCAAGATGCATCTTCCTTTTCGGAAGCCCAAACTTAAGAACTCCAAAGTTAAACGTGCTTGGCTTGGAGTAATCTGAGGATGGGTGACCTCCAGGGAAGTTTTCCAGAGTGCGTGCGAGTGAGGATAAAGTACGCTGAAAGGACCTTCAGTGGTCTGTGGAGCTAGTCATCAACCCGATAAGCAATTTTGGTGGCATTCCTGGTTCTGTTCGGGTGGGGCCCGTCCAGGCTAGGGCATTAGAGATGGTATCAGAGCGACCTTGCGACCGTGAGTGTGCCTGTGGCAAGAGCACCCAGGGCACCACCTAGCGAAGGAGATTTTGGGATTTGTCTGTCGTGTGATTTGTGGTTACACAACGAGGACGTTGTGTCTTTAAGTGGGGGTGATTGTAATACTCCGGTTCTAAAATTCTGGTTAAGTATGGCTTAAAAGGTTAGATGGTACTATCCATATCACCAAGGTGTACCTTCTTTTTTGGAAGCTCAAACTTAAGAACTCTAAAGTTAAGCGTGCTTGGCTTCGAGAAATCTGAGGATGGGTGACTTCCTGGAAAGCTTTTCAGGGTGCGTGCGAGTGAGGACAAAGCACGCTGAAAGGACCTCCGGTTGTCTGTGGAGCTAGTCGTCAACCCGATGGACAATTTTGGTGGCATTCCCGGTTCTGTTCGAGTGGGGCCCGCCCAGGCTGGGGTGTTACACAAGTAGATATAGATGTTCCTACTGCTACTATAGAGATCTTAGTAAGTGTCTTTTCTCAAGGACTGAATGATAATGATTTCTTTAAATATCTGGATAGAAATTCTCCCACCAACTTCGATCTGCTGATCGAGCGAGCAACTGAGTTCATTATTATGGAGGAAGCTCAAGCTGCTCGAAGGAAAGAAATTGTTTCCACTCCTGCTACAAATACGGACCGTCCAGTGGTGTCTGCTCAGCCACCTAGAGGACCTTGTATAGTTCCTCCACATTGTCACCATAAACCACGACCTCAAGCTATGCAACAAGTGGGAGCCCCTCAAGAAGCTCCACAAAGATGGTGTACATATCATCAGACAAATACTCATAGTACATAAAATTGTTATACTCTTGATGAATCAGCAAGCTAGTAATTATTGATATTGTTAACGTTCTCCAGCCCTAAATCACCGACAATATCCAAGGCCAAATAGCCAGCTCAAGCTGGAATACCGAGTGATTGAGCAACAAGTAGGAAGCTTACCACTACCAGTTGGGCAGGCTCAAATGTCTGCCCAAATGCAATTAGAACCTTCATATGCTAGATAGGAAGAAAATCACAGTAATGCTACCCGAGGTAATATTAATATAATTGTAGGAGGACCAACTGATGGTAATTCTAACTGAGCAAGGAAATTGTATACTTGACATTTGGAGATTCATGTCATTGGGTGCATAGAAAAGGTGGTTGGGCTAGAAATTAGCTTTGGGCCTAAGGATCTGGAGGGGGTAGAAGTACCCCATGATGATGCATTAATAATTAAGGCTGTTATTGCCAACTATAATATTTCCCATACTTTTATTGATACAGGTAGCTCAGTTAACATTATTTTCAAATAAGCTTTTGATCAGTTGTAGATAGATCCTAGTGAACTTTAGCCCATAGTAACTCCTCTATAGGGGTTCACGGGGAATGAAGTTCAACCACTAGGCCAAATAAAATTGGCTATATCTTTAAGGGATGAGCCCCTAATGAGGGCGCGCCGATCGTATTTCATGGTGGTGGATGTACCCTCCATATACAATGTCATCCTGGGTCGACCAGCCTTAAATGAGTTTTGGGTGGTCGTTTTGACTTTTTACCAGAAGATAAAATTCTCGGTGGATGATCAAGGGAGGTTACAAGAGACCAACTAATGGCGTGTAAGTACTATATGGAAATAGTCAAGGCAGAGTCTAATGTCGCTTGGAAAGTTCAAAGAATGAAGATCAATGCCATTTAGGAAAAATCATCCGCCTTATTGTATGAAGAAAAGGAGGAAGTATAGATTCAAGCTGGCCGACCGGAAGTTGTTACTCACGTAGCAACAGATCTGGAACCTGAACTTAAAGCCAAGCTATTGCAATGTTTGACACGCAACAACAATGTGTTTGCTTGGACGTCCAAGGAAGTGATGGGCATATCCCTTATAGTTATGAAGCACACACTTCATGTATATCCTGACACCCAGCCAGTCAAGCCAAAGAAGTGAGATTTTGGAGCTGATCAGAACAAGATCATCCAAGAAGAGGTGGATAAGCTACTAGAGGCAAGTAATATCTGGGAGGTGTAGTTTCCCAGCTGGCTAGCTAATGTTGTCCTAGTCTCTAAACACAAGAACAAATGGAGAGTATGCATCGACTTCTGGGATCTCAATAAGGTCTGCCTAAAAGATTATTATCCCTTGCCTTGCATTGACTAAGTAGTGGATTTTACTGTTAGATATGAGTTTATTTGTATGTTGGATGCTTATCAAGGGTACCATCAAGTCCCGCTTGCTAAGGAAGATCAAGAGAATGTTAGTTTTATAACTGTAGAAGGTACTTATTGCTATAATGTCATACCTTTCAGACTAAAGAATGCAGGGGTTGCTTATCAAAGGCTCATGAACAAAGTTTTTTAGAAGCAGATCGGGAGAAATATGGAGGTTTATGTGGATGATATACTCATCAAATCCCTTCGGGCCTCAAATTTATGTGTAGATATGGAGAAAACTTATAGAACTCTAAGACAGTATGGGCTCAAACTTAATCCCTGTAAATGTTAATTTGGAGCTAAATGTGAAAAATTTCTGGGGTACATGGTGACTGAACAGGGAATAGAATCCAATCCCAATAAAGTATGAGCTCTCCAAGACATGGCCCCCCTCCCCCACGTAATTTGAAGGAGGCACAGAGGTTGACCGATCGGATCATCGCTCTATCGCATTTTATCTCTCGATCGGCCGATCAAAGTCTCCCTTTCTTTAAAATACTCCGTTAAGACACCAAATTCTAATGGGATGAAGATTGTGATAGGGTGTTTGAAGAGTTAAAAAACTATCTGTCTACTCTACCTATACTAGCCAAACCAATAATGGGGGAAACTTTGTTGGTTTATCTGTCAGCTAATGAGCATGCTGTTGGCTCGGTTTGGTAAGGCAAGAGGGAAAAGAATAGCAACCTATGTATTTCTTAAGTCATTTATTAAAAAGAGCCAAGTGTCGCTATACCGCAATTGAGAAATTGGCTTATGGATTAATTTTAGATGCTCGGAGGTTGCGTCCTTACTTTCTGTCATATGTAATTATAGTATTAATTAACAGTACTTTGGGTCGGGTGCTTCTCAACACGCAAGTGTTCGAGCGATTGATTAAATGGGCGATCGAGCTTAGTGAATTTGATATACAATATCAACCTCGAACGGTAATCAAGGCTCAAGCTCTAACCGATTTTATAATAGAGGTACAAGGTTCGGAGACAGAAGACACTTGGAAAATATATGTTGATGGGTCTTCTACTAGGCAAGGCAATGAGATAGGAATTCTCCTTATATCGCCAAGGGAAGATCGAATATAGTTATTTATTCGATTGAATTATAGAGCTACTAATAATGAGGCGGAATATGAGGCATTGATAGCAGGACTGTAAGCTGCATGACACATAGGAGCCGTTTGAATTTTGATCTATTCTGATTCTCAATTAGCAGCACAATAGTTATCAGACAACTTTGAGATTAGTAGTGAATGACTCAAATTATAAATAGAGGTATTTGATAAGTTAAAAGCTGAATTCTAGGAAGTAAGCATACAGAAGATTCCTCGATTAGATAATCAGGTAGCAGATGAGCTAGCTAAATTCACCTCTGCCATAATACCCTGGAACTTGTATAGGTCGGTAGAGCAGATGTTGTTGGTGTCTTGTATTGAACGATAAGCTGATGTAGAGATACAAGGTGATTGGAGGGCATCAATCATTCTATTCTTACAACAAGGTATTTTATCGGCTAATGGAGACCAAGAACATGTATTTAAGAAGAGGGCCAACTGATACACCATGGTGGATGATCAACTATATAAAAGGACTTTCTCTAATCCCCTATATTGAACCAGATTATATGCAGTATATTCTATATGAAGTGCATCAAGATTCTGGTGGTAATCATTTGGGAGGATGATCTCTTGCCAAAAAATATTATTAGCTGGATATTTTTGGCCTACTTTGCAAGCAGATGTTGCCCAACTTGTAAGAACATGTTTGTCTTGTTAGAAACATCAGAATATTTCTCATCACCCCACTAAATTGTTGAAGACTTCCATTGTATCGTATCCCTTCAATCAATGGGGGATGGATATAGTGGGACTATTTCCTATTGCACTTGCTCAGAGAAAGTTTTTACTAGTGGTTGTGGATTATTTTTCTAAATGGGTGAAGCTAAGCCATTAACTAGGATTACTAAACATGCAGTCATCAAGTTTCTATGGCAATATATTATCTGTAGATTTGGTATTCCGCACAAATTAGTTTCTGATAATGGGAGGCAATTTCAAGGCAAGAGGATTAGGGAGTGGTGCTTAGAATATGGTATTACACAGGCTTTCACCTCTATGGTATATCCATAGAGCAATGGTCAAGCTGAAGTGACTAATAGAAAAATTATCAGAGGGCTTAAAACTAAACTAGATCATGTTGGCGGTAGTTGGGTAGATGAGTTATCCAACATGTAATGAGCTTATCATACTACCCCTCAAGAATCAACGGGGATAACTCCATTTCATTTAGTATATGGGGGTGAGGCAGTGGACCCAATTGAAATTGGAGTGGAATCTGATCGAAGATGTCTATTTGATGGAGATAATGTTGGCTGACATCTTATGGAACTATATATGATAGAAGAAGTGAGGGATAAGGCGACGACTTAGCTCATATCATATCGCCAAAGAATGAGACAAAATTATAACAAAAGGGTTATACCTGTTGGATCGTGAAAATGCTAGAGGGGGGGGGGGGGTGAATAGCGATCGTCGAGAATGCAAAAATCGAATCGAGTATACAGCGGAAAATTAAAAGGCACGATGCTAACATAAACAAGTTTTACCTGGTTCAGAGCCTTCGTCGACTCCTACGCTAAGGCCTACACTCGTCGAGTGCTTTCGTTGAGAAATTCACTAGCAGTTTGAAGAATGATTACAAATGTAAGTACAAGAACTCTTTAAAAAATACCAACAACAGGAAAATAAACTCAAGTCGCAGGTTGTCGGAGAAGCCTTGCAGCGTCGCAGGAGTAGTGCACAATAGAGCAGTCGTAGAATAAGTTGTTGTACTTTGCTCCAGGTAATGGCCTCCTTATATAGGAAGCTCTGGGTGCTCGGATCTCTTCCGGGTGCCTAGAGCATGACATCAGCCCAGCCAATCAGTGCGCTCCACGTTGTGTCGGGATAGAATTTTGCATTCCGGGCACTTGGATCCCTTCAGGGCGCCTAGGCCACCATTCTCCAGCAACTCAATTTCCTGCAAGAAAATGTTAGTCTGGGGCAAATGTAAATTATACTAGCCTACAAAACAAAGTATTAGCACAATTATAGAGTAGTAATTAGATTTCCTCTTACTGTTGTAATACCCCGGTTCTGAGATTCTTGTTAAATATGGCTTAAAAGGTTAGATGGTACTATCCATATCACCAAGGTGCACCTTCCTTTTTGGAAGCCCAAACTTAAGAACTCCAAAGTTAAGAGTGTTTGGCTTGGAGAAATCTGAGGATGAGTGACCTCCTAGGAAGTTTTCCAGGGAGCGTATGAGTGAGGACAAAGCACGCTGAAAGGACCTCCGGTGGTCTGTGGAGCTAGTCGTCAACCCGATGGGCAATTCTGGTGGCGTTCCCGGTTTGGTTCGGGTGGGGCCCGCCCGGGCCGGGGTGTTACAGATGGTATCAGAGTGACCTTGCAACCGTGAGTGTGTCAGTGGCTGGAGCACCCAGGGCACCACCTAGCGAGGGAGATTCTGAGATTTTTCTGTGGTGTGATTCATGGTTATACAACGAGGACATTATGTCTTTAAGTGGGGGTGATTGTAATACCCCAGTTCTGAGATTCTAGTTAAGTATGACTTAAAAGGTTAGATGGTACTATCCATATCATCAAGGTGCACCTTCCTTTTCGGAAGCCCAAACTCAAGAACTCCAAAGTTAAGCGTGCTTGGCTTGGAGAAATCTGAGGATGAGTGACCTCTTGGGAAGTTTTCTAGGGTGCGTATGAGTGAGGACAAAGCACGCTGAAAGGACCTCCGATGGTCTGTGGAGCTAGTCGTTAACCTAATGGAAAATTCTAGTGGCGTTCTCGGTTCGATCCGGGTGGGGCCCGCCCGGGTCGGGGAGTTACACTTATCGAGACCAGAATCTAGTCACAATCTTAACTTAGATTCCCAAAATGATTCAAAGTTGGATCAACGCCTAAGTCCCCTAACTGGGAACACATCCTCACTAAGTCACTCCCCTCCAGTGACTTACCTTAACTTACCTGCCAAACATCCGGTCAGCTTATCGACCTATTTGGACTTCTGCCAATTATCATGTCAGTCCGTTGACCTAGCTGGACTTCGTGCTAGACATCTGGTCAGCCCGTCGACCTATCTTGACTTCGTTCTAGCTATCAGGTCAGCTCGTCGACCTAGCTAGACTTTGTGCTAGCTATCTGGTCGACTCGTCGACCTATCTAGGCTTCGTGCCAGATATCCGGTCAACCCGTCGACCTATCTGGACTTCTCCTATACACTCAGTCAAAGTGTTAGATTATTACGAAACTAACTTAACCTACTTTGTCATTCATCAAAATCTGAGTTAGACCGTTAGTGCTAATCGCACCAACAATCTCCCCCTTTTTGATAAAATGACAACCTGAGTTAAGTTAGTAAAAATATGCAAAAATAATTGTTACCAAAGAAATGATTTTGATTTACTTTTTAATTAGTTTGGTGTTTGTTTAGTCTAGTTTTTGCTAATTTAAGCCACCTAACCCTCCCCCTTTGGCATTCATCAAAAAATAACAAGCATAAACAGGTTTAAGAAAAGTGGCAAAGTAAAGCAAAGACAAAAATTTAACAAAAATTTGTCAGGATTACTGGGAAAGTTTAACTTTCAAGAATTCAAATAAAGTTTTGTAATAAAGAAAAAAATAATTTTCAAAATTTACAAAATGTACTATCTTTTCAAAGGATATAAAATTTGAAAATGATAGAAAGAGTTAGACGATTAATGGTATAAAAAGAAATTGAAAATGAATTTTGAAAACATTTAAAATAATTTTCAAACCATCTGAAAAATACTTTCAAAAATTGAATTTTGAAAAAGGGATAATTTTAAAAATGTCTTTTCAAAAATATAAGGCTTTCAAAAATAAGATGATAAAGGTAGATTTTGAAAACAACATTTTGAAAACAACGGATACTTTGAAATATAACTTTTCAATATATTTTGAAAACCTATTTTTAAAAAAAAAAATGTTTTTTTTGAAAAGGTATAAGAGAAGTTTTCAAAAATCAAACGGTAAAACTTTAAGTAAGATTTTGAAATCTTAAAACCGATTTTTAAAGTTGTCTTTAGGACTTATCATTTTGATAATTTTTGAAATAAAGTTTTGTAAAATATTTTCAATAATAATTCTCCCCCTGAACCTTACATTACTTTAAAACAACACAGCTAGAAAGTGTCCTTAACTGTCTAGCCATTAGTTATTTACTAACTATCAGAAGATATCATTTTTTACTTGATTAGTTAGGTTAAGTTAATGCATTCAGTTAGTCTTTGACTAAGCTGAATAACTTAACCTGATTAATATTAGTTTAGTATTTAACACCCAAACTTATGTTGATGCACTGATATAAGTATCTTAAGTCCAGGCAATCTACCTATACATCTCACCCTTTTCTAAGTTCAGCAATTCACAAACAAGGAAGTCCTAGTGTGTTGGTGAGATGCTCAAGTTCTAAACCTATAGGAGCATGCCTTTTAAGGGATTGATCCAGTCTAAGGCTAAAACTTTTTTTTTTAAATTTTAAAAATAGGGAATTTTGAAAAATATAAAAAGTTTTACCCTAGAAATTAAGAAAAACAATTTTGCAATTTAAGAATCTTAGTCTATTAAACACATTCCTAATTGTCGACGTAAGTTACTAAATTCACTTTCAGGGAGGGGTTTAGTGAATATGTCAGCTAAGTTAGACTTGGACTCAATGTAGTTGAGCTCAATATTGCCTTTAGTGACATGATCCCTGATAAAGTGATATCTAATTTCAATGTGTTTAGTTCTTGAATGATGCACAAGATTTTTTATTAAATTGATTGAGCTAACATTATTAATGAGTATTTTTACTTTGGTAAGGTTTAAATTAAAATCTTTTAAAGTGTGTATCATCCATAATAATTGTGTGACACATTCTCCTATGGCTATATATTCTAACTCAGTAGTAGATAAGGCAGCACAGTGTTACTTTCTACTAAACTAGCTGACAAGTGATGGGTCAAATAACTGACATCCACCACTTGTACTTTTATGATTGTTTTAGGATACCAATTTCCTATATTTGATTTTCCTTTAAGATATCTAAAAATTCTTTTGACTTGAGTTAAATGTGATTCTTTAGCACAGGTTTGATATCTAGCACACATACTTGTTGGGTCTGCTGGAGGCCAACTATCGGAGGGGTTGAATAGCCCTACACAAACAAAAAAAAAACCCTTCTCATACTTTTAAAATAACACTTGCATAAATAATTAAAGACTGAACTTAAAAGAAAAGAGACACCGAAATTTACTTGGTTACAACCGGGGAGGTAATTAATCCAAGGAAGATGATCGCACTAAATTCTCATTCAGGTGGAGAAGCCTCTTTTATAGCAGTGTAAGAACAGAAAGAAGGAAGCTAAACAAAACAGGAAAGTGCACAAGTGTTGTTACAATTGCTTGTTGAATTGAAAAGCTTCTGAACCAAGGTTGTATTTACAGCCTTCAGCCTTGGTTTGGCTGCCTGGAGGGTTCTAGGTGCCTAGAAGGAGGATAAAGTTTTATCCCCTTCGCACCAGATCATGGTTAAACGCGATCCGATCAAAATTAGGTTTCGAGGGCCCGGAATCGCTCCGGGTGCTCGGACTGGTCTAGGCGTCCTGATTCGGTCCGGGTGCTCGGATTGGGTCCAGGCGCCCAGACTACTAAAGTCAACATAGTTGACTTTCGGTCCAGACCTTCTACTCCGGTGCTACTTTTCTTGGTCCGAGTCTTCCACTCCGACTTTGCTTGCTTGGGTGATTTCAGCCAACTGATATAAGGCTCACCGGAACCTAATTTTGGCCTTCTCGAGCAACCTTTCGCTCTGGCTTCTCGTCCCTCAGAAATGTCGCACGCTTCCTTCTCATCCACCCACATACTCTACGGCAGCACCTCATCCCTTGGATGTACGGAGCCCGTCGCCTCTCTCCCGTGCCATCCTTCTCGCTAGCTGTGTCTTTTGCTCAACTTCTTGTGTTACTAAACTCCTGCACACTTAGACACAAGGTTAAAACACCATAAGACCTAACCTAACTTGGTTGATCACATAAAATAACCTTGGGGTTTCAACAATCTCCCCCTTTTTGATGTGAGCAACCCAAGTTAAGCTAGGATAAAGAGACATAAAGTTAAAATAATAAATTCTGCAATAAAGTGCAAAAAATAAAAGAATTGAATCTACTCCCCCTAGATTTAATCTTTTCCTTCTCCCCCTTTGATCACATAAAATGGGGTGCCAAGAAAAATCTAAGGTAGTAAATTTTAGAAATAACTATATCAAATTTTGAAAACTCTTGAAAATTTTTGATAATACTGAAAAATTTGTAAAAATTTCTAAGTAAAAAAAATTTAAGCAGAAAAATATTTTTGACTAACTATCAAAAAAAATTAAGAAAATTTTGCTAAGTTTTTGGAAGCAAAAATATTTCTAATAATTTTCAAAAAAATTCAAGCCAAAAAAAATATTAGTTAGACATTTTTGAAAAATATTTTTGAGACATTTCTAAGTAAGAAAAAAATATTTGAAAAATTTTTTTAAAGCATTAACCAATCCCAATTTTAATGCTTTATCAATTAGTCAATTAAATATTTTATTTCAATATTTTGACTTCCAGGCTATAGCAAGACACTAGGCCTTCTTGGTTATTAGATCATCAACCACTTCTAGACAAGCCTCACATAGAAATTAAACGTTTAATTTTCTTGCTGAAAGCGCTAAATCTAAATTAAGGTTCAAGTTAATCATGACTTTGGAACCCAATATAGGTTCTAGCCTACTAGGTTAATTAGGTATTTTTAGGGACATATTTCTTTGAAATATTTCTAATTTGTCCCTTATGATATCTAAAATACCAACTTAGATTATTAAATTTTCTAAAACTTGTATTAGATGAGCATGCATGATTTTTTAAGTTATTTATTTCTTTTTACAAATTATCATTTTCTAATTTTACTTTGTCAAACTCTTCTAACGGGCAAGATTTAGCTAGAATTAATTTTAAATTTTTTAATCTCTCTTTCTAATTTACAACAATCTTTAGTTAATATTTTAACAAACTTAAATAATTTATCGGGAGGAAGAGATTATACGTGACTTACCTTGTCGATCTCGTTATCTGTGGCTCCCCCTGAACTACTGCTTTCTTCCGACATAGCTCCCCCTTCATTGATGCTCTCGATGCTCATTTTGGACGAGCTTGAATCATAGTCATCGTCTTGATGACTTTCCATTAATGCAAGTTCAGAGAAGGCCTCGATTTTCGATTCAGACGGCGTATCGTCCCACATCACTTTTAGTGTCTTGAACTTTTTTATTTGGATAGGCTTCTTTCCTTTATCCTTGTCCTTGTTCCTTAGCTTGGGGCAGTTGTCTTTGACGTGCCCTTCTTCATTGTAGTGGTAGCATCTGATCGTCCTTTTCTTTCTACCCTACGGATGGTTAGTTTGACTTGAATTAAACAACTTTTTAAAGCGTCTTACCATCATTACCATTTCCTCATTGTCGAGAGAAGATTCTGACTCATTTTCATCTCTCATTGTGTAACACCCACTAAGCTTTTAAGAATAAATATGAGAATGATGAATTTGCCTTAGAAAAATAATAAGAAGTGAGTTGAAGTAAAAAGAAATAAAATGAAATAAAAAGAAGTGATGGTCAAGGATTGAACCTTGAACCTCTTATATTACAATTCATAGAATTAATTAGTAGAAACCAATTGGGATAGAGAGAAGATATTGATAGCAAAGGAGGGAAACTCATGATAAAGGTGAGAATAAAAGATAGCCAAAAGAAAACAAGAAAAGAGCAAGAGAAAGGCAACTTGCCTTCCTCCCTTTCTCTCCCTCTTCCTCTTTGATGTTGCCGAAATCTTAAAGAGGAGTTAAGTGGATTCATTCCCCCTTATTTTATCATGAATGGTGAGAATAAATGGAAAATAAAATAAATAAAATAAAAAAAAGGCTAAGGGAGAAGGAAAGCAAAAATCAAGTTTGCTACCTCTTCCCCCTTAACATAAAAGGGAGCAAGAAAAGAGAAAATTATTTTTCTCTCATTTTCTCTCACTCATCCTCTCCCTCACCGAAACCACAGTCCCCTCTCCTCCACCTTCAGCCCCAAAGCCAAATTTTTCCCTAAGAAAAGCCTAAGATACAAGGAGGACTTAGCAACGGAATCAAGGGAAAGGAACTAGAAGAAGAGGCTACTTCTTCTTCACCATACCTTAGATCCACAAGAGAAAAAGGATGTAAGCTTCCCCTCACCTGTGGTACAAGTCTTTTATGTGTTTTTCGGATTTTATGAAGATCTTAAAACCTAGAAACAAGTTTGAGAAAATTCGGCTAAGAAGAGCTTTCAAAAAAAATCTAGTGATGTTTAACTAGTCTTCACTACATGATAGATTTTCTATGCCATGGAAAAGGGTTCTTATTGATGTTTTTATACCTATATGATGCTTGATCAGAGAAGTACTTAACCCTAGAATTTCGGCCAAAAATATTTTTAAGAGGCTAGGGAAATTTATTGTTTTACCCAACTAGTACAAGGTTCTTCCTATGAAATATTAAGGATCATGTATTAGTTTTCTTGCTTAGAAGATATTTGAACTAAAAGAAAACCCACTCATATGTTTCGGCCAAGAAAGGGTTTAGGGTTAGGAAGACCCTTAAATTTAAATAAACATGCTCATGTGATAGAATACAAATATCTTAAAAGAGTTGTATGTTTGAATATTGCTAGAACTTCATGAACTATTTCTTAGGGTTTTCGGCCATGATGAGATGGATAGCTTAGAAAAGCTTAAACAAAACTTTAATATGCTCAAGACCTCTGTGATGTTTGGATATGAAAGTTGTCTAATGCCCTCATGCTTAATTAGGGTGTAGAAAAATTTGTTATATGACATATGACATGTATGATCACAAGAGTCCAAGTTTGTTCATGAAAGAAATTTATATATACGTTTCTTAGTAAATTTTACCATGAAATTTACTTAGGTTTTTCATGCTTTAGGCCACTTAAAAACCTAGCTAAAGAATGGTAGGTTTCGGCCATGAGAAAAAAATAAAAGAAAAAGAGAAAAAGAAACCTAGAAAGCCTAAGACACAATTCATACATATGCTCATTATGCTTGTCTTTACACATGCTATGAATCTTGTATGACTTCATATGTTTTTATGTTACTTGAAGCAAGTTTAAACACTGATGAGTTTCTGCCAAGTAGGATTTAAATGACCTAGAGGCCCTAGAATTTAAACCAAGGGTGTTAAAATGCTTCTTATGAAAATATGATAACCTATTGATTGTGTCACATGCTTGTATGATTTTTCCATGACCTAAATGGACCATTGTAAGTCTCGGCCATGAAGGTTTAGATGCCCTAGAAACACTAGGACTTAAAATAAATATGCTCATGTCACTCTACATGAAATATGATAAGTAGAAAGCCAACGTTCAATTGCTATATGTTGTTTTATGACCTAAAATGATGCTAGGGTATGTTTCGGCCATAACTATTGGATGATGCCTTGTATGAATTTATACATAATGTTAGTCCAAGTTCACATGCTTGTATGCTTGTTTGTTGCCCTAATGAGAACTTGTTAAATTTCGGCCATGATATATGTTAAGGGCTTAAAGAACTTAGGAACTAATTCAAATGTGTCAAATGTGTTTACCTTGTTCCTTGGTAAAAATGTTATAAATATGATTTAAAGTTGTCCATGCTTCTATGTCATATGGAACCTTGTTTCACACCTTAAGGTTTTGGCCATATGAAATTAGGGACTTGAGGAACTTAGAAACTAAGTTAATCATGTTTATAATGCTTCCTATGAAAATGTTATGATGATAATTTAGGTGCCACATGCTTGGATGTTGTGTTTAACCTAAATTGAGCTTTAAAGGGTTTCGGCCACAAGGGTTTAGGAAGCTTAAAACCAAGATAAACATGATACCATGTTTCCTATGATAGGATAATCACAAGATACACCCTTATGCTTAATATGTATGCTTGTGATTTATGACTTATGATATGATATGCATGCTTTTATGATATGATATGCTTTGTGCTTAAATTATGCATGCTTATGTTATGATATGTGGTTAAATTATGCATGCTTGATGCTATGTTTAGTGCTTAAAATATGCATGCTTTCATGATATGATATGTGGTTAAATCATGCATGCTTGATGATATGCTTTATGCTTAAGATATGCATGTTTTTATGATCTATGCCTAAGTGATGCATATTGTTATGACATGATGTATGCCTAAGTGATACATACCTTTATGATATGATGTATGCCTAAGTGATGCATACCTTTATGACATGATGTATACCTAAGTGATGCATACCTTTATGATATGATGTATGCCTAAGTGATGCATACTTTTATGACATGATGTATGCCTAAGTGATGCATACTTTTATGATATGATGTGTGCCTAAGTGATGCATGCTTTTATGATACATGATATGTATGACATATATTTTACTTTATATGTGAGTGGCTTGTACCAAGGGTGGGCTCCATAAGCACCCCGGGGACTAAGGACCTCGTTAGGGATGGGCTCCTAAGTGCCCCTAGGACTAAGGGCCTAGTATGTTTGCCTCGTAGGGTTCAAGACTTGCTACCTTGGACCTACAAGGTTGCGCGCAATATGTAAGTGGTACATAGCCGGGATCCCCCTTATGTTGAGATTATTTTCAAGTATATATGTAAAAGAAAATGGTTTTAAATATCATGAGACATACACATGTTTTGCGGATACATGTTTTCCAAAATCATATTGCATACACCTTATGATTATGCTATGTTTCATGTTATGCTCTGGATTATGATATGCCATGATAAGGTATGATTACGTTATGTTCATGCTATACCTTATAGACATGTTTCGGCCATTGATTTGTTGATGCTTGATATATAGATTTCGTCCATGGATATGATGATGCCTTGATGTACATGTTTCGGCCATAGTATGATGCTTTGATATACATGTTTTGGCCATGCTTTGATATACCATGATACTTGTTGTTATGCCATGTCTAGCTATGTTTTATGCAATGCACTAAGTATATGTTTCGGCCATGGTGATGCTTGATATGTTATGACTAGTTGTGATTATATTATGATGCATGATATGCTTGAATAGAATGCTATGTTATGCCATGATTAGTTTAGATTATGACTTGTTGATGCATTCTTGATTATGTGCTGATTGTTGGTTTTATTGAGTAGGAAAGGAACTTACTGAGCCATGAGTGCTCATAGCTTACTTTCCTTGTACCACAGATAAAGGAAAAAGCTGGATGAGTTAGTGGAGCAGCAGGAGGGGCAACGAAGATGTGTGTGGCAGTGGCTAGGCAACCAAATAAATAAGAACCTGCTTAAAGTTTCTTTAAAGAACTATGCATTGGTATTTTATGACTTGTGATACCTAAACATGTGTGGCTTGACATTATGGTTCCACTGGATTTGATGTTATGATTTTTGATGCCATGTGATAGTATAGTTCAAAAGAAATTTAAAAGAAAAGTTTTATTAAAACTATGAAAATTGTTTTAAGTCTTCCGCTGTTTTAAAAATAAAAATTTATACGTAGAGTATCGTAGCCCCGTCCCTTAGGGTTAGTAGGGAGGGCGGGCGTTACAGGTTGGTATCAGAGCCAGGTTTATTGCCAGCTCACTACACACACATCAAGCCTCCTACCTGCCGCTCCAAGTAAGAATGTTTATGCTAAATTTGCTTGTTATATTCTTATGTTTGATTTTCTTGTTATATTGCCTATGCTTTATTTCTTTACTACATTGCTTATGCTTTATTTCTTTATGTTACATTGTTTGTCATTATATTCCTTATTTTTCCTTATGTGTTTATGCTTTAATTTAATGTTTTACTTGCTTATGTTTGATGCTTTATTCTATGCTTTTAGTTATAATTTAGATTAGGATTACATATTGGTAGGTTAGGAATAATACCAGAACAAATAGATAGAAACAAAAACAATAGGTTAGATTGGCTAAAAATGATAACCACTTACACTAGTCTGTTTGTCCGTATTTAGATAAACATGGTTAGGACACGCAATGCCCGAACCGGAGGAACAGTGACTCCACCAGATCTGACACAGGTAGTCGCAGACCTCCAGCATCAGATCGCAGAGCAACAGCAGCTGATCACTACCTTGATGGGTCAGCAAGGCAACCCAGTCACCCCACCGGTGAATCCACTACCTGTTGTACCTACAGCTGCACCAGTGCCCCCGGCAGCCCCTACTCCGATGGTCCGACTAGAGGCCTATCTGATTCAGTGGCAAAGGCTTAAGCCGGAAGCATTCTCGGGAAACTGTGAACCATGGGATGCGCAAGCCTGGCTCAAAACCGTGGAGAACATAATGGAATTATTGGATTGGCCTGAATACGAGAAGGTCAAATGCGCGTCGTTCTGTCTTACCGGAGATGCCCGGATGTGGTGGGACAGAGTAAAGGTGAAAAGACAAATCAACCAAAAGCAGTGGACAGATTTTGAGACAGAATTCTTAGAGGAATTCTTCCATATGCGAGTGACCAACAAGCACTATGACGAGTTCACTGAGTTCCAGCAAGGTGATCTATCGGTTAACGAAGCCGTTAAGAGGTTCAACCGCCTAGCCCGACTGTGCCCAGAATTGGTCCGAACCGAAAAAGAAAGGGTCCAGTTAATGTTAAAGATGCTCCGACCCGAGATAGCTCTGAACGTAGCCGGCGGAGTTAATAGACCTAGTCAGCAGCGCCCTGATTACCGAGCACTATCAGGAAGCAATGAATAAGGGCAAGAACCAAGCACTGACCGGAGGACAAAAATCGCACAGTACCAGAACTGACTGGAAAGGAAACTCAAGTGGAAAGAGGAAACAGTGGAATAAAACAAAAGGTGGTCCGGCCAATAAGCAGACTAAGTACCCTCAGTGTGCCACATGTGGGAAGATGCATTCTGGAGTATGTCTTCTGAGCACCAAAAAGTGCTACAACTGCGGAGGGGAAGGTCATTTGGCGAGAAATTGCCCTACTCAGTCTCAGGCACTACCTTCGCAGAACTTCCAGAACAGGAGTGCCCCCGCACAGCTTCACCAGATGCAAGCTGTCATAGAAGGGACTTCAATCAGCCAAGGAAGATTAGAAGCCCCTCCCACTATGACCAATGCCAGAGTCTACTCTCTCGCTCAGGATGACGTGACAAACGCCTCTACTATCGTCACAGGTCAGATATCTAATTTCAGTCAGTATACTAGAATTTTTATTCAATGCTGAAAGCGAACTAATAAGGGAATCCATCGAGAAACTGAAACATGTTTCGTGTCCATTAGTTGAAACCATGTCCGGACGACTCTCTACCCTCACCATAACACCAACGTTATTCGAGAACATGTTAGAGAAGCAAACCAAAGACCCGAGCCTTCAAAGAATTAAACAAGAGACCGCAGAAGGAAAGAATGACAGGTTCCGTATCGCAGACGATGGAATATTATACCTCAGGGATCGATTATGTATTCCAGAGGATCCAGAGTTGCGAAAGAAGATACTGGAAGAAGCCCATACAACGCCTTATGCAATGCACCCGGGTTCCACTAAGATGTACCAGGACCTGAAAAAGAAATTTTGGTGGTCCGGTATGAAAAGAGAAGTGGCTCAGTACGTCAGTACTTGTCTGACGTGCCAAAGGGTAAAAGCTGAACACCAGAGACCCGGCGGATTATTACAACCTGTCCAAATTCCAGAATGGAAATGGGAAGAAATCTCCATGGATTTCATTTCAGGTCTACCCAAGACGACAAACGGGTATGATGCTATATGGGTGATCGTGGACAGACTGACGAAGTCTGCACACTTTTTGGCGATCAAGATGACTTATTCAATTGAACAACTAGCTCAGATATATGTTAAGGAAATCGTCAGACTACATGGTATCCCTAAGACCATTATTTCTGATAGAGACGGACGTTTTATCTCGCACTTTTGGGAGTGCGTTCAGAAGGCCCTCGGAACGAAGTTGTTGTTTAGCACAGCCTTCCACCCACAAACTGATGGGCAGACTGAAAGAGTAAACCAAATATTGGAAGATATGTTAAGAGCTTGTGCCCTGGATTTCAAGGGGAGCTGGTGCCGATATCTATACCTGGCAGAATTCGCCTACAATAATAGCTACCAAGCTACTATTGGAATGGCACCTTACGAAGCTCTATATGGGAGGAAGTGTAGATCTCCTATATGCTGGTATGAAAGTGGTGAAAAGAAGGAAATGGGGTTCCGAACGGAACTTATTGATGACACCACCCGAGCTACAAAAGATCCGTCAACGAATAGAAACTGCTCAGAGTCGGCAGAAGAATTATGCCGATAAACGGCGCAGGCCGCTAGAATTCAACATCGGAGACTTAGTATTCCTTAAAGTATCCCCCATGAAAGGGATAATGAGGTTCGGAAAGAAGAGCAAGTTAAGCCCCCGATACGTAGGACCGTACCGGATTTTAGAAAGAGTGGGCCAAGTCGCATATAGACTGGAACTACCTCCAGACATGGCAGCCATTCACAATGTGTTCCATGTATCGATGCTCAAGAAGTGTACTCCCAGCACAGATCAAGTAATTGAGCCGCAGTCGGTACAGGTTCAGGAGGACTTAAGTTACGAAAGTAAACCCATCCAGATTCTGGACCGAGAAATCAAGAGGTTAAGGAACAAAGAAATACCCTTAGTAAAAGTCTTGTGGCAGAATCAACGATTTGAAGAAGCCACCTGGGAACGTGAGGACGATATGAAACAAAAGTACCCGGAGCTATTTTAAAGTTCGAGGACGAACTTTTTATGAGGTACGGGGTACTGTAACACCCACTAAGCTTTTAAGAATAAATATGAGAATGATGAATTTGCCTTAGAAAAATAATAAGAAGTGAGTTGAAGTAAAAAGAAATAAAATGAAATAAAAAGAAGTGATGGTCAAGGATTGAACCTTGAACCTCTTATATTACAATTCATAGAATTAATTAGTAGAAACCAATTGGGATAGAGAGAAGATATTGATAGCAAAGGAGGGAAACTCATGATAAAGGTGAGAATAAAAGATAGCCAAAAGAAAACAAGAAAAGAGCAAGAGAAAGGCAACTTGCCTTCCTCCCTTTCTCTCCCTCTTCCTCTTTGATGTTGCCGAAATCTTAAAGAGGAGTTAAGGGGATTCATTCCCCCTTATTTTATCATGAATGGTGAGAATAAATGGAAAATAAAATAAATAAAATAAAAATAGAAAAAAAGGCTAAGGGAGAAGGAAAGCAAAAATCAAGTTTGCTACCTCTTCCCCCTTAACATAAAAGGGAGCAAGAAAAGAGAAAATTATTTTTCTCTCATTTTCTCTCACTCATCCTCTCCCTCACCGAAACCACAGTCCCCTCTCCTCCACCTTCAGCCCCAAAGCCAAATTTTTCCCTAAGAAATGCCTAAGATACAAGGAGGACTTAGCAAAGGAATCAAGGGAAAGGAACTAGAAGAAGAGGCTACTTCTTCTTCACCATACCTTAGATCCACAAGCGAAAAAGGATGTAAGCTTCCCCTCACCTGTGGTACAAGGATTTTATGTGTTTTTCGGATTTTATGAAGATCTTAAAACCTAGAAACAAGTTTGAGAAAATTTGGCTAAGAAGAGCTTTCAAAAAAAATCTAGTGATGTTTAACTAGTCTTCACTACATGATAGATTTTCTATGCCATGGAAAAGGGTTCTTCTTCATGTTTTTATACCTATATGATGCTTGATCAGAGAAGTACTTAACCCTAGAATTTTGGCCAAAAATATTTTTAAGAGGCTAGGGAAATTTATTATTTTACCCAACTAGTACAAGGTTCTTCCTATGAAATATTAAGGATCATGTATTAGTTTTCTTGCTTAGAAGATATTTGAACTAAAATAAAACCCACTCATATGTTTCGGCCAAGAAAGGGTTTAGGGTTAGGAAGACCCTTAAATTTAAATAAACATGCTCATGTGATAGAATACAAATATCTTAAAAGAGTTGTATGTTTGAATATTGCTAGAACTTCATGAACTATTTCTTAGGGTTTTCGGCCATGATGAGATGGATAGCTTAGAAAAGCTTAAACAAAACTTTAATATGCTCAAGACCTCTGTGATGTTTGGATATGAAAGTTGTCTAATGCCCTCATGCTTAATTAGGGTGTAGAAAAATTTGTTATATGACATATGACATGTATGATCACAAGAGTCCAAGTTTGTTCATGAACCAAATTTATATATATGTTTCTTAGTAAATTTTACCATGAAATTTACTTAGGTTTTTCATGCTTTAGGCCACTTAAAAACCTAGCTAAAGAATGGTAGGTTTCGGCCATGAGAAAAAAATAAAAGAAAAAGAGAAAAAGAAACCTAGAAAGCCAAAGACACAATTCATATGTATTCTCATTATGCTTGTCTTTACACATGCTATGAAACTTGTATGACTTCATATGTTTTTATGTTACTTGAAGCAAGTTTAAACACTGATGAGTTTCTACCAAGTAGGATTTAAATGACCTAGAGGCCCTAGAATTTAAACCAAAGGTGTTAAAATGCTTCTTATGAAAATATGATAACCTATTGATTGTGTCACATGCTTGTATGATTTTTCCATGACCTAAATGGACCATTGTAAGTCTCGGCCATGAAGGTTTAGATGCCCTAAAAACCCTAGGACTTAAATTAAATATGCTCATGTCACTCTACATGAAATATGATAAGTAGGAAGCCAAGGTTCAATTGCTATATGTTGTTTTATGACCTAAAATGATGCTAGGGTATGTTTCGGCCATAACTATTGGATGATGCATTGTATGAATTTATACATAATGTTAGTCCAAGTTCACATGCTTGTATTCTTGTTTGAAGCCCTAATGAGAACTTGTTAAATTTCGGCCATGACATATGTTAAGGGCTTAAAGAACTTAGGAACTAATTCAAATGTGTCAAATGTGTTTACCTTGTTCCTTGGTAAAAATGTTATAAATATGATTTAAAGTTGTCCATGCTTCTATGTCATATGGAACCTTGTTTCACACCTTAAGGTTTTGGCCATATGAAATTAGGGACTTGAGGAACTTAGAAACTAAGTTAATCATGTTTATAATGCTTCCTATGAAAATGTTATGATGATAATTTAGGTGCCACATGCTTGGATGTTGTGTTTAACCTAAATTGAGCTTTAAAGGGTTTCGGCCACAAGGGTTTAGGAAGCTTAAAACCAAGATAAACATGATACCATGTTTCCTATGATAGGATAATCACAAGATACACCCTTATGCTTAATATGTATGCTTGTGATTTATGACTTATGATATGATATGCATGCTTTTATGATATGATATGCTTTGTGCTTAAATTATGCATGCTTATGTTATGATATGTGGTTAAATTATGCATGCTTGATGCTATGTTTAGTGCTTAAAATATGCATGCTTTCATGATATGATATGTGGTTAAATCATGCATGCTTGATGATATGCTTTATGCTTAAGATATGCATGTTTTTATGATCTATGCCTAAGTGATGCATATTGTTATGACATGATGTATGCCTAAGTGATGCATACCTTTATGATATGATGTATGCCTAAGTGATGCATACCTTTATGACATGATGTATACCTAAGTGATGCATACCTTTATGATATGATGTATGCCTAAGTGATGCATACTTTTATGACATGATGTATGCCTAAGTGATGCATACTTTTATGATATGATGTGTGCCTAAGTGATGCATGCTTTTATGATACATGATATGTATGACATGTATTTTACTTTATATATGAGTGGCTTGTACCAAGGGTGGGCTCCATAAGCGCCCCGGGGATTAAGGACCTCGTTAGGGATGGGCTCCTAAGTGCCCCTAGGACTAAGGGCCTAGTATGTTTGCCTCGTAGGGTTCAAGACTTGCTACCTTGGACCTACAAGGTTGCGCGCAATATGTAAGTGGTACATAGCCGGGATCCCCCTTATGTTGAGATTATTTTCAAGTATATATGTAAAAGAAAATGGTTTTAAAGATCATGAGACATACACATGTTTTGCGGATACATGTTTTCCAAAATCATATTGCATACACCTTATGATTATGCTATGTTTCATGTTATGCTCTGGATTATGATATGCCATGATAAGGTATGATTACATTATGTTCATGCTATACCTTATAGACATGTTTCGGCCATTGATTTGTTGATGCTTGATATATAGATTTCGGCCATGGATATGATGATGCCTTGATGTACATGTTTCGGCCATAGTATGATGCTTTGATATACATGTTTCGGCCATGCTTTGATATACCATGATACTTGTTGTTATGCCATGTCTAGCTATGTTTTATGCAATGCACTATGTATATGTTTCGGCCATGGTGATGCTTGATATGTTATGACTAGTTGTGATTATATTATGATGCATGATATGCTTGAATAGAATGCTATGTTATGCCATGATTAGTTTAGATTATGACTTGTTGATGCATTCTTGATTATGTGCTGATTGTTGGTTTTAGTGAGTAGGAAAGGAACTTACTGAGCCATGAGTGCTCATAGCTTACTTTCCTTGTACCACAGATAAAGGAAAAAGCTGGATGATTTAGAGGAGCAGCAGGAGGGGCAACGAAGATGTGCGTGGCAGTGGCTAGGCAACCAAATAAATAAGAACCTGCTTAAAGTTTCTTTAAAGAACTATGCATTGGTATTTTATGACTTGTGATACCTAAACATGTGTGGCTTGACATTATGGTTCCACTGGATTTGATGTTATGATTTTTGATGCCATGTGATAGTATAGTTCAAAAGAAATTTAAAAGAAAAGTTTTATTAAAACTATGAAAATTGTTTTAAGTCTTCCGCTGTTTTAAAAATAAAAATTTATACGTAGAGTATCGTAGCCCCGTCCCTTAGGGTTAGCAGGGAGGGCGGGCGTTACACATTGCCTTGAGGGTGATGTTGTGCGTCAACTCCTTTGTACCTGCACATCTCGATTCATGCACTTCAAACGTAGAAAATAATTCTTCTAAGGTAATAGTTTCTAAGTCCTTAGAGATATAAAAAGCATGTACAAGTGAAGCCCATTTCGTATTCCTAGGGAATGCATTTAACGCGTATCTTAGCAAATCTCAGTTACTTACATTTTCTCCGAGATTTGATAGTCCGGTGATGAACTCCTTAATTCTCAAGTGAAGATGCACAATTGTCTCATCTTCTTCAAGCCGTAGGTTGGTCAGCTGGTTGCAAAGTAAGTCCTATCTCGCGAGCTTAGCTTCAGACGTCCCTTCGTGTAGCTCAAGGAACATCTCCCAAATCTCCTTTGCTAAATCGTACTTGTCAATCTGGTTGATTTCTTATGGCGGAAGGATGCTCAGCAGATGGAACTCTGCTTTGTCGTTTGCCACGTAGTCGGCCTGCTACTTTTTTATCCACTAGTATTTTTCCTTACCTTCTGGTCCTATAAAATTGAATTCCATTATTAGAAGTAAATCAAAATCAGTTTTAAAAAATTACTTACATTCACTTTTTCCAGCTAGCGAACTCCACCTCGAACTTTGGCAGGTATATGCTTGGTTCGACCATCGTCTTTGCTTCAATCAGCGGTTAGTCCACTTGAAGCGTCCTAGCTCTGATATCACTTGTTGGGTCCGCTGGAGGCCATCTATCGGAGGGGTTGAATTGCCCTATACAAATAAAAATAGAACCCTTCTCGAACTTTTAAAATAACACTTGCATAAATAATTAAAGACTGAACTTAAAAGAAAAGAGACATCGGAGTTTACTTGGTTACAACCGGGGAGGTTGTTAATCCAAGGAAGATGATCACACTAAATTCTCTTTCAAACAGAGAAGCTTCTTTTACAGCAGTGTAAGCACAGAAAGAAGAAAGCTAAAGAAAACAGGAAAGCACACAAGTGTTGTTACAATTGCTTGTTGAATTGAAAAACTTCTGGACCAAGGCTGTAGTTATAGCCTTGGTTGGGGCGCTTGGAGGGTTCCAGGTGCCTGGAAGGGGGATAAAGTTTTATCCCCTTCGCAACGGATCATGGTCAAATGCGATCCGATCAAAATCGGGTTCCGGGCGCCCGAAATCGCTCCGGGTGCCCAGACTGGTATGGGCACCCAAATTAGGTCCGGGTGCTCAGACTGGTCCGAGCGCTCTGATTGGGTCTCGACGCTCCGACCATTAAAGTCAACATAGTTGACTTTCGGTTCGGGCCCTCTACTCTGGTGATGCTTGTAATGACCCGACCCTTTGGCCTCTTGGGCGGCCCTTGCGGTGGCCCACTGGCGACCCTTATGTCGTGGGCCCATTTGGTGACCTCGCATGTCATCGACCGATGACCCTTTGGCCGTGCCGTTACTCACTAGGACTTTCCACCACTGGCAGTGGATTTTTGCCTTCCCAGGATTCGAACTCTATACCTCTAGGCTAAGTAGTAGAGTTTATGAATCCTGGTAGCCAAGTGAGGGCACTCACTTGGCTACCAGGATTCATAAACTCTACTACTTAGCTTGGAGGTCTAGAGTTCGAATCCTGGGGAAGGTAAAAGCCACTGCCAGGGGTGGAAAGTCCTAGTGAGTAACGGCACGGCCAATGGGTCGTCGGTCGATGACATTAGAGGTCGCCAAATGAGCCGACGACATAAAGGCCGCCAGTGGGCCGCCGCAAGGGCCGCCCAAGAGGCCAAAGGGTCGGGTCATTACAAAAAAAAGGCGCTCACTTGGCTACCAGGATTCATAAACTCTATTACTTAGCCTAGAGGTCTAGAGTTCGAATCTTAGGGAAGGCAAAAATCCACTACCAGGGGTGGAAAGTCCTAGTGAGTAACGGCACGGCCAAAGGGTCGTCGGTCGACGGCATGCGAGGTCGCCAAATGGGCCGACGACATAAGGGCCGCCAGTTGGGCCACCACAAGGGCCGCCTAAGAGGCCAAAGGGTTGGGTCATTACAATAAAATTGTAACAACCCAAATTTCCTCATTACAAGTCTTAATAGTACTTAAAAATATTTAGAAATGCTTTAGAAATATTCTAGATATTTATAAAAATTTTAAGAGTATTTTTATGTAATTTTCAGAGTTCGTTCAGTATTTTTACCAAAAAAAAGAAGTTTCAAAAAATAAAGAGGTTCGACCGAGGTTCGAACCCGTGACCTCCGACCCAACCCGAGTCTTAAGTGAAGCGTGATGACCAAGAACCCAGCAGGGCAGTGCTGATTAGAGAAGGAGAGGAAATAATTTAAGTAGTAGTTAATAACAGAAATAATTAGGTATTAAAAGGGAAAAGTTAAGAGAGGAATAGGTATTATTTGTGGCCGTGACCTAAACCTCTTCCCCATTTCTTTCTCGCGTGCGACGACAGCTCGGGCGGAACCGAAGGAAGCTAGGGTTTTTGTCTCTGACGGTCGGCCAAGGATCAATCCGAAGTTTCCTTTACAGTCTCAAGATCCTCTCGTCGAGGAGAGCTCATGGGCACGAGGAAAAGCTGAAATCTCGAGTTCTCCGAAGCCCTAGAAGTTGTTTTGTTCGGTAGTAAGTCCAAGAACGATGTAAGCGTTTCTCACCTGTAGTAAAAGTAGTTCTTGAATCATAATTTCATTCTTTGTTTGTTGTAATGTGTGTGGCTTTTGAGGTTTTTGCCGTGAGTTTCAAAAGGGAACAAAGAAAGGAAAAATTGTTATAGGTTAAGCATAAAGGTTATTTTTCTTCAGGCTTTGTAATTAGTATTGCAAAAATTGAGTTATCCTTTTCTGTTTGTGACCTTAATGGGTATTTCGGGTTGTGCTGTGAAGAGGGCATGAGCAGCTTCCCTTTGGGGTTTGCTGTGCAGGTTGGTTTGTGCCGTTTGGACCCTTGCTGTTTTCCAATTAGCATCTTAGTTTAGACTTTTATTGCTTCAAAGGGCACAAATAGCCTCACTGCCTAGTTTCGATTTATCTTGAAGCATGCTGCTATAAAACTAAATTTAGTTTATTTAGATTTGGAAATGAGTAAATTGTTTAGTTTTGAATGGCTATGGGTGGTATTTTAGTTCCTTTTACTTCCTTGTCGTGGCACTGCAGATAGCTTCAACAAGTTCTAGTTTTGAATGGTTATGTGTAGCCTTTGGTCTCTTGTGTTTCCATGGACAAGAACAGCCCTGTTGTCATTATTCCTTTAACCAGCAGAATTTTGTTAGCTAAGTATACAGAATTTTGATTAGCATAGTATGCAGAATTTTGTTAGCAAAGTATACAGAATTTTGATTAGCATAGTATGCAGATTTTTGTTAAGTTAGTATGCAGATTTTTCTTAAAGCTCTGTATGCAGATTTTTGTTTAAGCATTTCAATGTTAGAATTTGTTTAAACATTTCAGTTTTTAAAGAAGCATTCTTTTATTAGAAGTATTAACAAGTATAAGTATTTTACTTGAGAAGGCTAGTACCCAACTTCCGAGGTTGTCGTTAAACAAATTCAGGTGACCGTTTCCGAGGTCTCAGCCCAGGTAAGACCAAGGTCTTTACCCTCGTAGGACTGGTGGCTCATTACCTCAGTTTCTATTAGGGAGCGCACAATGGTACTAAGCCTGGGCCCAAAAGATTATTATTTTAAAGTATAAAAGTATAAGTTTTTTTTAAACAAGTGAAATAAGCTTCACATAAGTTTAAAATTTAGCAAGTATAGTTTCTTTTATGCTAGCATGTTATTTAGAATTTTCTTACTGTTATTTGCTATTAGATGAGCAACTTTACATGTTTAGCATTTCAGTATGTTTTATTTCTTTGTTATTAGATGAGCATGAGTAGTATTTCTTTTAAGCATTCAGTTTATGGATTTATTCCTGTTCACATGCATATCCGAGTTTTGTGAGTTAGATAGCGCTTACTAAGCAATTTTGCTTATAGTTGCATTTTCTCTTACTGCAGATAAAGGAAAGGAAAAGCTATAGCGAAGGAAGGCGACAAGGAGGTGTGGATGGATGTGTGATGTTTGGACTATGGAAGCCTTTGGATTTAGTTTAATAATTCATTAAGACTTTGTATTCAGAATATTGGAACCATTCTTTCATGTTGATAGATTTGCATTGGATATTTTATGTTTAGAACTCTTTCTTTTAATTGCTATGCACATTGGTTTATTATCTAAGTTGTTTCATTGTTGCATGCTTGTGTAGATTTATATATATAGTTTCTATCATGTTCAGATTGATGTATAGTTTTAGTTGTGAACGTATGCTTGAGTAGTATATTTTCTGTTGTTACATATTGTATACTTTGAGTTTTGAGAGTTTTATGCATAGATAATTTCATGTGAGCAACATTAGTTAAGATAAGTTAGTAGTCCAGTAGCGCTCCACCCTCACAGACTAGTAGGGAGGAGGGTGGGGTGTTACAAGTTGGTATCAGAGCAGTCCCCATTCTCCAGCATCACACAGACATCAGCATCAGCCTTGTCGTCTTCAAGTAAGAAAGTGCTTAAATTCCTTTTAGTATGCCTTTTCCTTATTATTTATGTGTAGTATAGAGAAATGTTTAGAAGTACTGCTCACCTGTAGTAAGAGGTGTTTTCCGTTGATTTCTCGTCGTAGAAATATTGTATGTGCAGATTTCTTTTGTGTTCTATGCATGATTGTGTGTTACCTAGTTAGTTTCACTTATAGATGCATATGGAAAAATACCCTATTAGTATTTTGAGTTTAAGAAAAGTATATGAAAGATAAAGAAAAGAAAGAAAAAAGGCCAAGGCCTTAAATAGATCCCAAAGTCAAGACTTTAGGGATTTTGGCACACAAGGTGTTTGTTAAAATGCCAAGGCATTTAAAGAAGAAGTAATTAAGATATTTTTACTTGAAAGACCATAAATAGAACTTAATGTGAGTAGTGGAACTCATCGGCCACAGACTGGTGAAGAGCTAGTCAGCAGGGCATTAGTCGCTAAGCACTATCTGAACAGCATCAAGGAACAACAAACGCAACTCGAGCCAGTCAAGATAGAGGACAAGACAGCAAGGAGTCAGAAGCCCCAGGCAAGTAAGCAGAACTGGAAGGGCAAAGATAACAAAAGGAAATGATGGAATACAGGAGGCAACCAAAAGGGAGGCCCAGTAGACAAGCATGCCAAGTTCCCTCCCTGCCCTAAATGTGGGAGACTACATTCAGGAGCCTGTCTTTTGGGTATGACTGAATTTTATTCGTGTGGTCAAGAAGGACACCTGGCTAAGGCGTGTCCTAACAAGCTCAAAGCACCTCAGCAACAGGCAGCGCAATACGGGTACAAGCCTCAGTTACATACATGCCTGTAACTCTGGATGGACCTCAGCTTAATCAAGGAAGGTTTGTTAGCCCCACCAGTTTTAGCCAGTGCCAGGGTATTCTCCCTCACTAAGGAGGAAGCTGCTAGTGCCTCCACGGTCGTAACAGAGAGCATGAACTCCAAGTTCTTAACAACCCTACATTCTGGGGAAGTCATGGAGTCCAACCAGTGGCTTCGGGCTGTACCAGTCAGAATTTCACACCGAGAATTATATGTTGATTTAGTAGTCCTTGTGATGTAAGATTTCGATGTCATTCTGGGTATGGACTTCCTCAGCAAGTACAGTGCTTCGGTGGACTGCCGCAGAAGGAAAGTGATTTTCAGCCCAGAAGGTGAACCATCCTTTGAGTTCACGGAAGTGCCAAAGAGAAAGACCCAAAAATTCCTCTCTTCCCTCACAGCTCACCAGATGTTAGCAAAAGGGTGTACTGGTTTTCTTGAGTACATTGTGAATGCAGAAGAACAAGAAAGACCCAAGCAGGAAGATGTTCGGGTAGTCTGTGAGTATTCAGAGGTATTCCCAGAAGAGCTATTTGGACTACCTCCCAACAGAGAAGTGGAGTTTGATATTGAGTTGGTTCCTGGCACCGATCCAATTTCAAAAGCTCCGTACCAGATGTCTCCAGCAGAGCTGAAAGAGCTACAAGAACAACTCCAGGAGCTGCTTGACAAAGGTTTCATTCGCCCTAGTCATTCACCATGGGGAGCTCCGGTGTTGTTCGTTAAGAAGAAAGACGGATCTATGCGGATGCGCATTGATTATAGAGCGCTGAACAAAGTGACCATTAAGAACAAGTACCCTCTTCCTAGAATAGATGATCTATTTGATCAGTTAAAGGGGGCAACAGTGTTCTCTAAGATAGATCTGTGCTCTGGGTACCATCAGTTGAAACTAAAAGAAAGTGATATACCCAGAACAGCTTTCAGGACCAGATACGGACATTACGAGTTTGTAGTCATTCCTTTTGGAGTGACTAATGCACCTGCGGTCTTCATGGATTTAATGAACAGAGTGTTCAGAGAATACCTTGACAAGTTTGTCATCGTGTTCATTGACGACATTCTGATCTATTCAAGAACCCCAGAGGAGCATGACACGCACTTGAGAATAGTACTACAGACCCTTCAGCAGCAAAACAGCTTTATACTAAATTCTCGAAGTGCGAGTTCTGGTTGGAGCAGGTGGCATTTCTAAGTCACATCATTTCTAAAGAAGGTATTCAGGTGGATCCAGCCAAAATAGAAGCGGTCAACAACTGGTGTAGAACCAAGAATGCTAGGGAAATCAGAAACTTCCTTGGTTTAGCTGGGTATTACAGGAAATTTGTGGAGGACTTTTCTAGGATAGCCTCTCCACTAACAGCCTTAACTAGGAAGAACAAGAAGTTTGAATGGTCAGACAAATGTGAGCAAAGTTTCCAAGCATTGAAGAAAAGACTGACCAGTGCTCCCATTCTGACTGTTCCAGAGAGCGACAAGAGTTTCAACATCTACAGTGATGCTTCCAAGATGGGCCTTGGAGCTGTCGTCATGCAAGAGGGGAAGGTAATAGCTTATGCCTTCAAACAACTCAAGGATTATGAGAAGAACTACCCCACTCATGATCTTGAGCTGGCAACTGTGGTCTTTGCACTAAAACTCTGGTGACATTATTTGTATGGAGTCCAATGCAGAATCTTCACCGATCATCAGAGTTTGAAGTATTTCTTTACTCAGAAAGATTTAAATATAAGACAGCGCAGGTGGCTAGAGTTGGTTAAAGATTATGACTGTGAAATCCTCTACCACCCAGGTAAAGTTAACAAAGTGGCAGATGCACTAAGTCGAAAGTCTAGTGCAACTCTGATGCACTTGTTATCATTAGCACTGCCACTACAGAAGGAATTGTCAGATTTTGGAGTCGAAATTGTTTATGGGCAACTCTCTGCATTGACCTTAGAGTCAACCTTGCTTGAGGATATACAAAGAAAGCAAAGTGAAGATCCAGATATCCAGAAGATCAAGCAAGGGACACAAAAAGAAGAAAATTCAGAGTTTCGGGTATCAGATAGTGGAGTTCTTTATCAAGGGAGCCGCCTTTGTGCTCCCAATGATGAGGAATTGAGAAAGAAGATTCTAGAAGAAGCTCATAGTACACCGTACTCTATGCATCCTGGTTCTACCAAGATGTATCAAGATTTGAAGTAGAGATTCTGGTGGTCTGGACTCAAAAGCGATGTTGCAAAATATGTCAGTACCTGCCTGACATGCTAGGAGTCAAAGCAGAACACCAGAGACCAGGAGGAGTTCTACAGCCTCTTCCAATACCAGAGTGGAAGTGGGAAGAAATATCCATGGACTTTATAACAGGTCTTCCAAGAACTACTAATGGATATAATGCGATATGGGTGATAGTCGACAGATTGACCAAGTCTGCCCATTTTCTAGCCATCAAGGTGTCTCACACTATAGAGCAGTTGGCACAACTATATGTTAAGGAAGTGATCATACTTCATGGAGTCCCGAAGTCGATTGTTTCCGATAGAGATGGGCATTTCACCTCTCATTTTTGGGAGTGTGTTCAGAATGCATTAGGCACCAAACTCAAGTTTAGCACAGCCTTCCATCCCCAGACTGATAGGTAGACAAAACGAGTAAATCAGATTTTAGAATACATGCTCAGGGCTTGTACATTAGATTTTAAGGGCAGTTGGTGCAAGTAACTGTATTTAGCTGAATTTGCCTACAACAATAGCTACCAGACCACTATCAAGATGGCACCTTATGAGGCACTGTATGGCCGAAAGTGTAGATCACCTATATGCTGGTTGGAGACTGGAGAAAGAAAAGAGATGGAATCAGAATTGGGCAGGCAGACTGAGATGATAGAAGAAACCATACAAGCTATCCAGAAGATCAGACAAAGGATTGAGACTGCCCAGAGTAGACAGAAAAGTTATGCTGACACACGCCGTAGGCCACTTGAATTCCAAGTAGGGGATTCAGTCTTTCTCAAAGTTGCTCCTATGAAGGGAGTGATGAGATTTGGCAAAAAGGGCAAGTTAAGTCCCCGCTACGTAGGGCCATACCTGATCACAGAAAGGATTGGGAAGGTAGCTTACAAGTTGGACTTACCACAAGACATGTCAGCAATACATAATGTATTTCATGTCTCTATGCTAAAGAAGTGCCTTCACGACCCTAGCCAAGTGATTCAGCCTCAGTCAGTGCAGATCCAGGAGGATCTTAGCTATGAGAGCAGACCTACACAGATAGTGGACAGAGAAGTTAAGAGACTAAGGAACAAAGAAGTACCACTAGTGAAGGTCATCTGGCAGAATCAGAAGCACGAGGAAGTTACTTGGGAGTGTGAGGACAGTATGAGACAGAAATATCCAGAATTATTCTAAGTTTGAGGACGAACTTTTTATAAGGTATGGGGAATTGTAACAACCCAAATTTCCTCATTACAAGTCTTAATAGTGCTTAAAAATATTTAGAAATGCTTTAGAAATATGCTAGAGATTTTTAGGAATTTTTAGAGTATTTTATTTAATTTTCGGAGTTTGTTTGGTATTTTTACCAAAAGAAAGAAGTTTCAAAAAATAAAGAGGTTCGGCCGAGGTTCGAACCCGTGACCTCCGACCCAACCCGAGTCTTAAGCGAAGCATGATGACCAAGAACCCAGCAGGGCCGTGCTGATTAGAGAAGGAGCGGAAATAATTTAAGTAGTAGTTAATAACATAAATAGTTAGGTATTAAAAGGGATAAGTTAAGAGAGGAATAGGTATAATTTGTGGTCATGACCTATACCTCTTCCCCATCTCTTTCTCGCGTGCGACGACAACTCGGGCGAAACCGAAGGAAGCTAGGGTTTTTGTCACTGGCGGCCGGCCAAGGATCAATCCGAAGTTTCCTTTACAGTCTCAAGATCCTCTCGTCGAGGAGAGCTCGTGGGCACGAGGAAGAGATGAAATCTCGAGTTCTCCGAAGCCCTAGAAGCCGTTTTGTTCGATAGTAAGTCCAAGAACGATGTAAGCATTTCTCACCTGCAGTAAGAGTAGTTCTTGAATCGTAATTTCATTCTTTGTTTGCTGTAAAATGTGTGGCTTTTGAGGTTTTTGTCGTGAGTTTCAAAAGGGAACAAAGAAAGGAAAAATTGTTATAGGTTAAGCATGAAGGTTATTTTTCTTCAGGCTATGTAATTAGTATTGCAGAAATTGAGTTATCCTTTTCTGTTTGTGACCTTAATGGGTATTTCGGGTTGTGCTGTGAAGAGGGTATGAGCAGCTTCCCTTTGGGGTTTGCTGTGTAGGTTGGTTTGTGCCGTTTGGACCTAGGCTATTTTCCAATTAGCATCTTAGTTTAGACTTTTATTGCTGCAAAGGGCACAAATAGCATCACTGCCTAGTTTCGGTTTATCTTGAAGCTTGCTGCCATAAAACTAAATTTAGTTTATTTAGATTCGGAAATGAGTAAATTGTTTAGTTTTGAATGGCTATGGGTGGTATTTTAGTTCCTTTTACTTCCTTGCCGTGGCACTGCAGATAGCTTCAACAAGTTCTAGTTTTGAATGGTTATGTGTAGCCTTTGGTCTCTTGTGTTTCCACGGGCAAGAACAACCCTGTTGTCATTAATCCTTTAACCAGCAGAATTTTTTTAGCTTAATATGCAGAATTTTGATTAGCATAGTATGCAGAATTTTGTTAGCAAAGTATGCAGAATTTTGATTAGTATAGTATGTAGATTTTTGTTAAGTTAGTATGCAGATTTTTGTTAAAGCTCTGTATGCAGATTTTTGTTTAAGCATTTGAATGTTATAATTTGTTTAAACATTTCAGTTTTTAAAGAAGCATTCTTTTATTAGAAGTATTAACAATTATAAGTATTTTACTTGAGAAGGCTAGTACCTGACTTCCGAGGTTGTCGTTAAACAAATTCAGGTGACCGTTTCCGAGGTCTCGGCCCTGGAAAGACCAAGGTCTTTACCCTCGTAGGACTGGTGGCTCATTACCTCGGTTTCTATTAGGGAGCGCGCAATGGTACTAAGCCTGGGCCCAAAAGATTATTATTTTAAAGTATAAAAGTATAAGTTTTTTTTAAACAAGTGAAATAAGCTTCACATAAGTTTAAAATTTAGCAAGTTTAGTTTCTTTTATGCTAGCATGTTATTTAGAATTTTCTTGCTGTTATTTGCTATTAGATGAGCAACTTTACATGTTTAGCATTTCAGTATGTTTTATTTCTTTGTTATTAGATGAGCATGAGTAGTATTTCTTTTAAGCATTCAGTTTATGGATTTATTCCTGTTCACATGCATATCTGAGTTTTGTGAGTTAGATAGCGCTTACTAAGAAATTTTTCTTATAGTTGCATTTCCTCTTACTGCAGATAAAGGAAAGGAAAAGCTATAGCGAAGGAAGGCGACAAGGAGGTGCGGATGGATGTGTGATGTTTGGACTATGGAAGCCTTGGGATTTATTTTAATAATTCATTAAGACTTTGTATTCAAAATATTAGAACCATTCTTTCATGTTGATAGATTTGCATTGGATATTTTATGTTTAGAACTCTTTCTTTTAATTGCTATGCACATTGGTTTATTATCTAAGTTGTATCATTGTTGCATGCTTGTGTAGATTTATATATATAGTTTCTAGCATGTTCGGATGGATGTATAGTTTTAGTTGTGAACGTATGCTTGAGTAGTATGTTTTCCGCTGTTACATATTGTATGCTTTGAGTTTTGAGAGTTTTATGCATAGATAATTTCATGTGAGCAACATTAGTTAAGATAAGTTAGTAGTCCTGTTATAACGACCCGCCTTTTACTAACTAAGCTGTAAGGCCGGGGGTTACATTATGCTAACTATTCTTGTGCAGAAAAGAGCTGAACTAATTTAAAACTCTCTGCTATTTATGATGAAAGCTGAAATTTATATTCGGGATACATTTCTGAAATTATACATATGCTAAAGAAGGGAGCTTAACTTTCTATTTGGTCAAAAACTGAAGTTAGACACTTCTGGCTGAAATCAGACATTCCAATCGATCGGTTGATTGATTGGAGTTGTCTGATCGATCCACTGATCGACTCAACTCGCTACTGTGCATGGGGTCAAGTCTGGATCGATCGGCTGATCGATCCCGCCTGGCCAATCGATCTGATGATCGATTCAGAGGCTCTCTGTTCGCAGGAATTAAATTCCCGATCGATCAGCTGATCGACCCATGGCCAATCGATCAGCTGATCGATTCCACAGCTCTCTGTACGCGACACATTACCTCCTGATCGATCGGTTGATCGATTGGGGACCCTCCGATCGATCGACTGATCGATCGGAGCTCTGATTTCTGCTGCAATTCAAAATGTCGTGTGAAACCATGAATATATCAACTAATAAACACCAAACTCTCACTAAACAGATCATGATTCCTAACTCACCGACTAACATCAAGGTAACTAGAGGTCTAGGCATAACATAGGGCGCACATTCATAATTCATGACACTTTTGTTAGTGAGAGCCCTAGAGCCAATCATGTGATGGTTACTTTTTGGACTCTTTGTATCATATTCTTGTACATATATTTCTGATATATAAATAAAGGCATATGTGATTATTATACTTGTGTGTATTTGTGCTATATAAATAAGTATAATAATGTCCTAGGGTAGTAGGTTCATATCTATATCAATCGATTAGTTGAATCGATAGTGAGATGATATAGAGAACACTACACTTAATTATTCCTAGTCAAGTATTAACATAGAAGGACAATGTTAATGCATTGAGACTAGCATGTAGGTCAACATGATGACACAAGTCATGGATATGAGATATCAAGTTGACACATGGGTATACATTGGAGAATGTATACTGAATGACCCGCCATGAGAAAGTATCATGGATCGTTATATGAGTGTCATATACTTTCTCAAGTGACTATTAGTATGACTTTAGTCCTTAGACCTGAAGTCACCATGGTTCCCTACATAAGGAGTTATGTACTTTGGTTTCGTCAAACGTCACCCGTAACTGGGTGGACTATAAAGGCGATTACTGGGTATGTAACAAATTATGCGGAGGGATGTGAGTGATGTAGATGGGATCTATCCCTCCTATATTACAGGAGTGATATCATAGTCTTGATAGAGTGAGATCACTAAGTGCATGGCCATGCCCAAATAAGGCAATATGTGATATTGCGCTTATTTGATTATAGTGAGTCTACTTGGAGTTCAAGACACTTAGATTGATTGGAGGATGACACGGTCTATGCCTCATATAAGATCAATCTAAATATCAAGGATAGAAGGATAATGTCACATATTGTGAGAGTCACAATTATTAGTCATATTGGTGATGTTGGATCTCAACATTCTTGTAACTTGGGTAGCAATGATGTGTTGCTAGATACCTCTCATTGCTTATGTCCCTAATTGGATTTAGGGACATTGCCAACGTTGACAAGAACCTATAGGGTCACACACATAGAGCAATAGATGGAGACTAGTTCATATGATGAACCAAGAGGAAAGATGAAGTCAAGTTTGACTTGGCTAAATATGGAAAGTCTATAAAAGGCAAGTTTGACTTGACCTAAATCCACAAGTTTGACTTGACTATGAGTTAGACTCAAGTATGATCCAAATGTTGGATAAATCAATTAAGGGAGTTAATTTGGTCATGTTTGACTTTGGCCAAATTAGGAAGGTTGAAAGTCAATATTGACTTGACTTGGATGCCACCACATTTGATGAGGTGGCATGGGAGAACCAATGGGGATGCTACACATCACCATGCCACCTCATGCTTGCCACCTCATGGGAGGTTACCCATGAGTGGTCGGCCACATTAAGGGGGCAATTAAGAGCATTAATTGCCCACTTAATGACATTTATGTGGCCGGCCACATGATATGGTGGATTGATTGAATTTTTGAATTCAATTTTTGATTCTTCTTCTTCCTTGGTGCTCTCGGCAACTTCTCCCTCTCTTCCTCCTCTTCTTGGCCGAAAACCACATAGGTGCTAGCACACCTTGTTTCGGTCATCTTCTCCACCTAATTGCTTGTGTGGACACATATAGAGGGGCTCTACTTTGTGCCCTCTAGATCCAACTTCAACCTTAGTCGAGCGGGATAAGCGAAGGGCACGCATCAAAGGTAGTTTTTTCTTTAAACTATAGATCTAGGAGTAGATCTAACATATTCGGGTATTAAGCATGATATAAATACGTGGAATTTTTCGAATCGGATTTTTCTTTGCACGAGATCCTTGGCTAGGGTGTTTCGGGGTTTCCGCGACGCGAAAAGCGATTTTCGTGGCCCGAAAAATTCTAACAGTGGTATCAGAGCCATCGTGCGAAGCACGTATTTATTTTTTTTTTCTGTATTAGATACAAAATTTAGATGCTTTTAAGTTTCTGTGATTTTTCTAAATTTTAGGAATTTTTGGGTATTTTTCTCGTAGAGGCGAAAGAACGAGTGCGAAGCACTTGTACACTTTTGTCACCGAGAAAAATTTCTCCGAAACGGCAAGTTTCACCCAAATAGATTTTGGGACAGCGGGTAAGGGCGCTGTATAATCGCAAGAGGACACTCGCGAAGGTTATTTCGCGAATAGGGGCGCTGCCCCTAACCCCGCAAGGGGCCTTGTGCCGCGATTACGCCCGAAACCCGCTTAGCGGGACCGCCGTGGAGAAGGGACTCAAAAATTCAGAAAAATCAGTAGAAAAATTTTAAATAAAAAAAAAATACACAATTCTGAATTATGTACAGTATGTGTTGGTCATGGCCCAAGTCCCAGAATTTTTATGAAAAATTATGCGTGTAATTCATAATACGGCCTGCGTGCCGTCATGTGTTGTGTGTGCTGTATTGTGGATGCGACCTGCGTGTTGCCTTTTTCCATTATTTTATTTCTGTAAAAATTAGTTTTAAGACTCGAATGTAACTCGAGTATAAATTTTGTAATGTACAAAATTTGAAGATGACGAAATTCCGGAGAAGACGGACTCGCGGGAGCATGCCGGCAACACATGGGGATCGGAAGGAGGAGCTTGGAGAAGCTGCCACCTAGACCCTAGGATGACCATTGGATCTTCTCTTTGGCTAGAGAGGATCCTAGTAGGGCCATGACCAATCACATAATTTAAATGTATATATTTTATTTTTGCTTATGTGTATGTGATGCATGTTTGTGTAGAATAGAATATGCATGAGTGTATGTGATGCACATGTGATGTGGGAACCACATCTTGATGTGCACAATACACATTTAGGATTTAAATTAGATTTAATTTACGCCTAAATATGATGCACATCGTCAATTAGATTAGATCTAAATCGAAATCAACTCGTAAACGCCTACCGGGCCATGATACCCATCACTACCTCGATCATATGCGATTGTCGTATCTGCCAAAGCAGAGCAACGCATTTAATCTTGGTAGGATGCGGAGGGACAACCTTGGTCCCGCCTATCACGCTCGGGTTAGATTGAGCTCAATTAGATTGAGTAGCTAGCAAAGCTCAATTGGATCGAGTGAAGCTATAGGCGTATTCCAATAGTTGGAAAGGTAGGACAAGATCACGTTTATAAATAATCTTGGGCGATTTAGCCAAAGCTAACTCAAGATTATTTGTAAAAGTTAAATCTTGATCCTATAAACAAGAGTTGCATGGAGATGTAATTGGTAATTAGCTACCTACCGATCATACTAGGTCTTGGGCGATTCAGCCAAAGCTGACTCAAGATGTAGTATGATGTGGATCTTGTCCCACAAAATTCAGTGGGAGCATCATTTAATTAAAGGCCTAATTAGATGATAGAATATGATATTGATTCTCTGCATGTTTAATATGTTGTAGATTGCCATGTCACCAAACGCGAACACTCTCTCCCTACTATCTGTCCTTGAGAAGGACAAGCTCACAGGAGCTAACTTCCTGGACTGGTACAGGAACCTGAGGATAGTCCTCATGCAGGAACGTAAGCTGTACGTTCTGGAGCAAGCAGTTCCTGAAGCACCACCAGCCTCTGCCGCTCGTAGCATTAAGGATGCTCATCAGAAGCATCAAGACGATGCGTTAGACGTGTCGTGCCTAATGCTATGCTGCATGTCCTCTGAGCTTCAGAAGCAACACGAGAACATGAATGCCTTTGATATGATTGGCCATCTTAAGCAATTATATCAAGGGCAAGCCAGGCATGAGAGGTTTGAAGTGACTCAGGCCCTCTTTTCATGTAAGATGAAAGAGGGAACCCCTGTAGGAACTCACGTACTCAAGATGATTGGGTACGTCGAGAACCTAGAGAGGTTGGGGTTCCCATTGGGCCAAGAGCTGGCCACTGACTTGATCCTACAATCGTTGCCGGCAAGTTACCGTCAATTCGTCATGAACTATAACATGAACGAATTAGACAAACCACTGCCCGAGATGCTCAACATGTTGAGAACTGCTGAGCCCAATCTCACCACTACCAAGACCAGTACCGTCCTGATGGTACAAAAGGGCAAGGGTAAGGGCAAGTGGAAGCCCAAGGGTAAGGGTAAGACCCAGACCAAGGGCAAAGCCAGCTCTTCAGCACTCAAACCCAAGGGCGGGGTGCAAAAGGATGCTACCTGCTTCCACTGTGGTCAGACAGGGCACTGGAAGAGGAACTGCAAGATCTACCTGGAGGATCTTAAGAAGAAAAGAAGCGAGGCTTCTACTTCAGGTATAAATGTTATAGAAGTCAACCTTTCTATTTCTACATCATGGGTATTAGATACTGGATGTGCATCTCACATTTGTACTAATGTGCAGGCGCTGAGAAGTAGCAGGGCATTGGCAAAGGGCGAGGTGGACCTACGAGTAGGCAATGGAGGAAGGTGCTGTTGCTGTAGGAACATATTTTCTATCTCTGCCCGCTGGGCTTGTATTGGAACTAGATAATTGTTGTTATGTCCCTGCACTAACAAAGAATATTATTTCAGTTTCCTGTTTAGATAATAAAGGTTTTTCATTCATAATAAAGGACAAATGTTGTTCTGTTTATTTGAAAGATATGTTCTATTGTAGTGCACATCTGATGAATGGCCTCTATATTCTAGATTTAGAGAGCCCTATCTATAACGTGAGTACCAAGAGGTTGAGATCAAATGAGTTGAACCCAACCTATCTCTGGCATTGCCGCCTAGGCCACATAAACGAGAGTCGCTTGTCCCAGCTCCATAATGCTGGCTTTCTTGACTCATTTGATTTTGAATCATATGAGACATGTGAGTCATGCCTTCTAGGCAAGATGACTAAGACTCCCTTTAGTGGACATAGCGAGAGAGCGACAGACTTGCTAGGACTCATACATAGTGATGTATGTGGCCCTTTCAATATCGCTGCTCGGGGTGGTTATAGGTACTTTATCACATTTACTGACGACTTCAGTAGATATGGTTATGTGTACTTGATGACACATAAGTCTGAATCCTTTGAAAAGTTCAAGGAATTCAAGAATGAAGTATAAAACCAGCTTGGCAAGAGTATCAAGATACTTCGATCAGATCGAGGTGGTGAATACCTTAGCCATGAGTTTCGTGACTATCTAGCTGAGTGTGGGATTCTATCCCAACTCACTCCTCCTGGAACACCACAGTGGAATGGTGTATCCGAAAGGAGGAATCGTACCTTATTAGATATAGTGCGATCTATGATGAGTCACACAGATCTTCCTATATCACTTTGGGGATATGCTCTGACACGGCAGCTTCACACTTAACCGTGTTCCATCAAAGGCTGTCATGAAGACACCATATACGATATGGATGGGAGGTCCCCAGATGTCTTTCATGAGGGTTTGGGGTTGTGAGGCTTACGTTAGACGTTAAGTCTCGGACAAACTGGGACCCAAATCGATAAGTGTTATTTTATAGGATATCCCAAGGAAACTAAGGGATATTACTTCTACATTCCTAGTCAACACAAAGTGTTTGTTGCTAAGACTGGGGTCTTTCTAGAAAGGGACTTTGTTTCTAGAAAGGCTAGTGGAAGTTCGTTTGATCTTGAAGAAGTTCAAGACAACGACCAAAACACTGAGCCATTGATGGATCTTGAGCAGGAACCACAAATTGTTGTGGATGATGAGATTGTTCCACAAGGAGTTGAGGAACAACAACCAGTTCAAGTAGACCTACCTCTTCGCAGGTCTGATAGGGTACGTCGTCAGCCTAAGAGATACTCATTTCTCTTGTCTGACCATGATGACGTTATGCTCGTTGAGAATGAGCCTACCTCCTATCAGGAAGCTGTGATGAGACCACATTTTGAATCATGGCTAGAGGCCATGAGATCTGAGATGGAATCCATGTACACCAAGAAAGTATGAACTTTGATTGATCCAACTGAAGGCGTCAAACCCATTAGGTGTAAGTGTGTCTTTAAGAGAAAAACTGATTTGGATGGACTTATTACCTTTAAGGGTCGCTTGGTAACTAAAGGTTTCAAGCAAATTCAGGGTATTGACTATGATGAAACCTTTTCTCAAGTAGCGATGTTTAAGTCTATTCGGATCATGCTTGCTATTGCAGCATACCACGATTATGAGATCTGGCAGATGGATGTCAAAACCGCGTTTCTGAATGGAAACTTACTCGAGGATGTGTACATAACACAACCTGAGGGTTTTGTAGATCCACAGCATACTGGCAGAGTATGCAAGCTGCATAAGTCCATTTATGAACTAAAGCAAGCTTCTCGGAGCTGGAATCTTCTATTCGATAATGCGATCAAACATTTTGGTTTCATCAAGAACGAAGATGAACCCTGTGTCTACAAGAGGGTTAGTGGGAGCACAGTTGTCTTCCTCGTATTGTATGTGGATGACATACTTCTCATTGGGAACGACATTTCCTCGCTACAGTCTGTGAAGACTTGGCTAGGGAATTGTTTCTCAATGAAGGACTTAGGTGAAGCAGCCTGCATTCTAGGCATTAAGATCTATAGAGATAGATCTAAGAGATTGCTTGGCCTAAGTCAGAATACATACATTGACACGGTATTACTTCGGTTTGCCATGCAGAATTCCAAGAAGGGAAATCTGCCGATGTCACATGGTGTGAGTCTTTCGAAGACTCAAAGTCCCTCTTCTAGAGAGGAGAGGGACCGCATGGATAAGAGCCCCTATGCCTCAGCCATAGGATCTATCATGTACGCCATGTTATGTACTCGTCCTGATGTCTCGTATGCTTTGAGCATGACGAGCAGATACCAGTCAGATCCAGGTGAGCATCACTGGATTGCGGTCAAGAATATCCTTAAGTACTTGAGAAGGACTAAGGATTATTTCTTGATATTTGGAGGTGATGAGCATCTAGTTGTAAAGGGTTACACTGATGCTAGCTTCCAAACTGACCAGGATGATTACAGATCGCAGTCAGGGTTCGTGTTCTGCTTGAATGGTGGAGCTGTGAGCTGGAAGAGTTCGAAGCAGGACACAGTTGCAGATTCTACAACGGAGGCTGAGTATATTGTTGCATCAGAGGCAGCAAAGGAGGCAGTTTGGATCCGCAAGTTCATTTCTGAGCTTGGGGTGGTTCCTAGCATATCTGATCCCGTAGAGCTCTACTGCGACAACAATGGAGCTATTGCGCAGGCTAAGGAACCTCGCTCACACCAGCGGACAAAGCATATACTACGGCGCTTCCATCTCATTCGAGAGATCATCGATCGAGGAGATGTGAAGATTTGCAGAGTACCCACAGAGGCTAACGTCGCAGATCCCTTGACCAAGGCTTTGGCACAGACTAAGCATGATGGTCACACTAGGTCATTGGGTATTAGATACTACAGCGATTGGCACTAGTGCTAGTGGGAGATTGTTAGTGAGAGCTCTAGAGCCAATCATGTGATGGTTACTTTTTGGACTCTTTGTATCATATTCTTGTACATATATTTCTGATATATAAATAAAGGCATATGTGATTATTATACTTGTGTGTATTTGTGCTATATAAATAAGTATAATAATGTCCTAGGGTAGTAGGTTCATATCTATATCAATCGATTAGTTGAATCGATAGTGAGATGATATAGAGAACACTACACTTAATTATTCCTAGTCAAGTATTAACATAGAAGGACAATGTTAATGCATTGAGACTAGCATGTAGGTCAACATGATGACACAAGTCATGGATATGAGATATCAAGTTGACACATGGGTATACATTGGAGAATGTATACTGAATGACCCGCCATGAGAAAGTATCATGGATCGTTATATGAGTGTCATATACTTTCTCAAGTGACTATTAGTATGACTTTAGTCCTTAGACCTAAAGTCACCATGGTTCCCTACATAAGGAGTTATGTACTTTGGTTTCGTCAAACGTCACCCGTAACTGGGTGGACTATAAAGGCGATTACTGGGTATGTAACAAATTATGCGGAGGGATGTGAGTGATGTAGATGGGATCTATCCCTCCTATATTACAGGAGTGATATCATAGTCTTGATAGAGTGAGATCACTAAGTGCATGGCCATGCCCAAATAAGGCAATATGTGATATTGCGCTTATTTGATTATAGTGAGTCTACTTGGAGTTCAAGACACTTAGATTGATTGGAGGATGACACGGTCTATGCCTCATATAAGATCAATCTAGATATCAAGGATAGAAGGACAATGTCACATATTGTGAGAGTCACAATTATTAGTCATATTGGTGATGTTGGATCTCAACATTCTTGTAACTTGGGTAGCAATGATGTGTTGCTAGATACCTCTCATTGCTTATGTCCCTAATTGGATTTAGGGACATTGCCAACGTTGACAAGAACCTATAGGGTCACACACATAGAGCAATAGATGGAGACTAGTTCATATGATGAACCAAGAGGAAAGATGAAGTCAAGTTTGACTTGGCTAAATATGGAAAGTCTATAAAAGGCAAGTTTGACTTGACCTAAATCCACAAGTTTGACTTGACTATGAGTTAGACTCAAGTATGATCCAAATGTTGGATAAATCAATTAAGGGAGTTAATTTGGTCATGTTTGACTTTGGCCAAATTAGGAAGGTTGAAAGTCAATATTGACTTGACTTGGATGCCACCACATTTGATGAGGTGGCATGGGAGAACCAATGGGGATGCTACACATCACCATGCCACCTCATGCTTGCCACCTCATGGGAGGTTACCCATGAGTGGCCGGCCACATTAAGGGGGCAATTAAGAGCATTAATTGCCCACTTAATGACATTTATGTGGCCGGCCACATGATATGGTGGATTGATTGAATTTTTGAATTCAATTTTTTGATTCTTCTTCTTCCTTGGTGCTCTCGGCAACTTCTCCCTCTCTTCCTCCTCTTCTTGGCCGAAAACCACATAGGTGCTAGCACACCTTGTTTCGGTCATCTTCTCCACCTAATTGCTTGTGTGGACACATATAGAGGGGCTCTACTTTGTGCCCTCTAGATCCAACTTCAACCTTAGTCGAGCGGGATAAGCGAAGGGCACGCATCAAAGGTAGTTTTTCTTTAAACTATAGATCTAGGAGTAGATCTAACATATTCGGGTATTAAGCATGATATAAATACGTGGAATTTTTCGAATCGGATTTTTCTTTGCACGAGATCCTTGGCTAGGGTGTTTCGGGGTTTCCGCGACGCGAAAAGCGGTTTTCGTGGCCCGAAAAATTCTAACAACTTTAATATTCTAGAAGTGCAGAAAATAACCAAAACTGAAATACTGAATCCTTAGGTGGGCTACTCCCCAAGGGTCTTTATTCTAAGTTCCTGCTCACACACATCTTCATCGCATTGCCTCTAGCCTCCGCTATTCCATCTTTCCTTTACCTTTATCTGCAGTATAAGGAAAATGCAACTATAAGCTTGGGAGCTTAGTAAGAAACCATCTACCTCACAAACGTAGGTCCCTTTGTAGGCCGGCAAGAGGGGAGGGGTGAATTGCCCTACAAAATAAAACCAAAAACCCTTCTCGAATATTCAACTAACTTAAAAGAACTTGTAATTAAAAAGGCAGAGACTAATTAAAACAGAAAATAGACACAGAGGAATTACTTGGTTTGCAATCAGAGGATTGCTAATCCAAGGCAAAGAAGGCGCATTAATTGATTCTCCTCTGGGCGGAGTAGCCTCTTACAGCGTTGAAAGCACAGAAAGAAATAACACAAATGAAAGCACTGGATTACAAGTAGTTGTTCGTAATTCGTAATTGCTTCTGGGCCAAGGCTATATTTATAGTCTTGGTCCGGGCGCCTGGAAGGGTTCCGGGCGCCCTGGGGGATAAATTTTGTCCCCCAACGGTCGGATCGAGTCAAAACTCGATCCTGTTGAAAAGTCGATTCCGGGTGCCCGGAAGGGTTCCGGGCGCTCGGAAGGGTTCCAGGCGCCCCGGTCGGTTCCCGGCGGCCGGAATGGTTCCGGGCGCCCGGAGCCCTAAGGTCAACATAGGTTGACTTTTCGACTACGGCTCAGCTCGTCTCGATCCAGCTCATCTCGGTCCGGGTCTGTTCGCTCCGGCTCCGTTTGCTTGGGTGATCTCGGCCTTCAGGAATAGGGCTCACCCGAACCCATGTTCCGGCCTTCTACTCGAGCAGCCTTCCTTCCAGGTTTCTCGTCCCTCGAACGCCGCGCACGTTCTTCTCGTCCGCCGGTGTACTCTCCCGCGATCACCTCATCCCTCGGACGCACCGAGCCAGTCGGCTCTCTCCCCGTGCCGTCCTTCTCGTTAGCCGCGTCTTCCGCTCGACTTCCTGTGTTCATAAGCTCCTGCACACTTAGACACAAGGGTTAAACAAACGCAGGACCTAACTTAGCTTGTTTGATCACATCAAAACACCTTGGGGTTCCAACAATCTCCCCCTTTTTGATGTGAGCAACCCAAGTTAAGTTAGGGTAACCATATGCAAATAAAAACGATTTATATTCCAATAAGTGCAAATTTTTTTCAATTGAAAAATTATAGTACCTCCCCCTAAACTTAACATACTTCTCCCCCTTTGATCACATTAAAAACGGAGGTTCTTTAAACAAGTCTAAGGTAAACAAAAAAAATTCTAAGGCAATTAATATTAATTTGTAAGAGAATATCTAGTTTAAAAAAAATTCTAAGTCAATATTCATAAAAAAAAAATTTAAGTTATTCTTCATAAAAGATTTCTAAAGCAATTTTCAAGGGAAAATGTATAAGACAATATTCATAGAAAAATTTCTAAGTCAATTAAAAAAAAAATTTTTCAAAATTTTTTTTTTAATTATAAATTAATTTTAAATATTTTCTAACACAAATTGAATAACTCTTTTAAAGCATTAGGTAAATTAAATTAATGCTTTTTCAGTTAGTCAATTAAACTTTTCATTTCGATATTTGGCTTCCAGGTCGTGGCGAGGCACTAGGCCTTCTTGGTTATTGGAGCAACAACCACTTCCTTAGCCAAAGCCTCATAATGAAATTAGTCGTTTAATTTTCTTGCTGAAAATGCTAAGTCTAAATTTAAATTAAACAGGTTTTTGGAACCCAGTAGAGGTCCCTACCTACAGGGTTAACCAAGTATTTCCTCGGTACATAGATTTTTGATATATTTCTAATTTGACTTTGATGAAATCTATAATACCAATTTAAACCTCTATAATTTCTAAAAGTAGAAATATTTGAACTTTTATATTTTTTCAATCTTTCTATTTCTTCTTTTAGTTTTTCATTTTCAATTTTCAATTTATCAAAATCCTCTATAAAACATGATTTTGCTAAAATTCTTTTTGTTTCAAAAATTTCATCTTTTAATTTGATATTTTCATTTTCTAATTTATACATGGATTTAGTCATTGCCTTAATCCCAGAATAAAGTTGATCAGGGGGTAAAAGGCATACCTCACTTACCATATCGGACTTGAAGCCTGAATCTCCCCCTGCTTCGCTGCCTTCATCTGAGGTCGCTCCCCCTTCATCGATGCTAGGTTCTGATATACTTTGTCTATCGTAGCTTACCATTAGTGCTATTCCGGCATATTCTTGAGCTTCTGATTCGGATGAAGAAGTGTCGTCCCAAGTTGCTTTTAGGTTGTGTTTCTTGGGAGACTTCCTTTTGGCCTTTTTGAGTTTTGGGCAGTCTTCTCTTAGGTGTCCCTCCTGACACTGGTAGCACCGTACCTTTCTTCCACCTTTTTGATTCCTTTTATTCTGCATTTTAAATTTATTAGATCTAAAAAACTTTTTAAAATTTCTTACCATGTATGCTTCTTGATCGTCTTCGGAGTCTGACTCGAGTTCATCCTTCTGGGTTGCGTTCAGCGCCATAGTCTGGGTTGTATCCTTTGTCATTCCTGCATGCCTGGTTTTATGCAATTCAAGAGTAGAAAACAACTCTTCTAAAGTGCTTACCTCTAGGTCTTTTGAGATGTAGTAGGCGTCGACGATTGATGTCCATTCCGGAGTTCTTGGAAACGCGTTGAGCGCGTAGCGTATAGTGTCCCGGTTTGTTACCGTTTCACTGAGGTTCTTGAGACCAGTAACTAGTTCTTTTACCTTTGCGTGTAAACCAGCTACTTTCTCACCTTTCTCCAGACGGATGGTCATCAGTTTGTTGCGGAGGATGTCCCTTCTAGCGAGCTTTGCTTCGGACGTGCCTTCGTGGAGTTCCAAGAACTTCTCCCAAAGTTCTTTAGCAGATAAATAGTTTCCGATGCAGTTGACCTCTTGAGGCGGTAACACGCTCAGCAGGTGATGTTCCGCACGGCTGTTAGCTACCGACTCATTCTGCTCCTTCTTTGTCCAATCGCTCTTTTCTTTTTCTTTTCCATCTTTATCTATTGGAGCTACAAAACCATATTTCATAATAAACCGAATTTCAAAATCTGTTTTTAGGAATAGCTCCATACGACGCTTCCAGTCTGCGAAGTTCCCCTCGAATTTTGGTGGAACAATGCTTGGTCCGGCCATCTTTGTTGCTTCGATCGACGGTTAGTCCTCCTGAAGTGCCTTGCTCTGATACCACTTGTAGGTCCCTTTGTAGGCCGGTAAGAGGGGAGGGGTGAATTGCCCTACAAAATAAAACCAAAAACCCTTCTCGGATATTCAACTAACTTAAAAGAACTTGTAATTAAAAAGGCAGAGACTAATTAAAACAGAAAATAGACACAGAGGAATTACTTGGTTTGCAATCAGAGGATTGCTAATCCAAGGCAAAGAAGGCGCATTAATTGATTCTCCTCTGGGCAGAGTAGCTTCTTACAGCGTTGAAAGCACAGAAAGAAATAACACAAATGAAAGCACTGGATTACAAGTAGTTGTTCGTAATTCGTAATTGCTTCTAGGCCAAGGCTATATTTATAGTCTTGGTCCGGGCGCCTGGAAGGGTTCCGGGCGCCTGGAAGGGTTCCGGGCGCCCTGGGGGAGATAAATTTTATCCCCCAACGGTCGGATCGAGTCAAAACTCGATCCTGTTGAAAAGTCGATTCCGAGCGCCCGGAAGGGTTCCGGGCGCCCCGGTCGGTTCCAGGCGCCCGGAGCCCTAAGGTCAACATAGGTTGACTTTTCGACTCCGGTTCAGCTCGTCTCGATCTAGCTCATCTCGGTCCGGGTCTGTTCGCTTCAGCTCCGTTTGCTTGGGTGATCTCGGCCTTCCGGAATAGGGCTCACCCGAACCCATGTTCCGGCCTTCTACTCGAGCAACCTTCCTTCCCGGTTTCTCGTCCCTCGAACGCCGCACACGTTCTTCTCGTCCGCCGGTGTACTCTTCCACGGTCACCTCGTCCCTCGGACGCACCGAGCCCGTCGGCTCTCTCCCCGTGCCGTCCTTCTCGTTAGCCGCGTCTTCCGCTCGACTTCTTGTGTTCCTAAGCTCCTGCACACTTAGACACAAGGGTTAAACAAACGCAGGACCTAACTTAGCTTGTTTGATCACATCAAAACATCTTGGGGTTCCAACAACAAAAACATGCATTTGCATAAATTATGCTTTTTAAAAGATGCTATGCTGATATGCAAGCTGAGAATTATACTAGAAATGCTAAAACATGGCACATGAGCATGTAAATCCTGGCAATCAAGAACTAAACATAAAGCTGTCTGCTATATCAATAGAAAACTGAACTGAAGCTAAGTTGAATTTACTTATCCATTTTATAAAGTTTGAAAACTATTTTCGTAAATTGATAAAAATACAAAACATGCTGTTGATGGGTCCGACAACTGTACTTGCTGTGCGCGCATCCCTAATTAGGCCCGAGATAGCAAGTCCCGAATCTAGTAGGGTTACTATGTTATCTAAACCTAGGGACGACTATGGGAGCCCAACCCAAGGACAACTGAAGTCCAGTACAGTGCCACTGATAAAAGTAAAATATAATTTATAAGCTGATTCATCTTATCTTGCTTTTACTAGGTTATCTGAACCTAGAGTTAGGTTATCTAAACCTAGAGGCGACTATGGGAGCCCACCCATTGGACCGTAGTCCCATATAACTGAAGAAAGGCTATGTATGCTATTTAAAATGCATCTAGGGCATTTAAATGAGCTATTAAAATGCCTACTATAACATTTAACTATACTAGGCATTTTATCGAGCACTTGGTGTGCTCTAATTCTGCATATGGCTAAACTGAGAACATAAATGCGAACTAAGGACATAAAATCACACGATTAGCTACTTATACTGCAGGTGAGGGGTTACTTACATCCTGCGCTAAATATTCTTACAATACGATCTCTAAATTTTCGGAGAAGATGATCGTTTCGACGATCTTCTTGCGTCCACGCTTCCTTCTCGCGAAGGGGAGCGCCCTTGTATCGGAGTGGTCGCCGGAAGGTGCTCCTACGACCCTAGGGTGGAACCCTAGGTTTTCCTTGGCCTTGAGCGTCGAGAGGAGAGAGAGAGAGGGGTTCGGCGGTGAGGGTTTGAGGGAAAAGAGAATTGTCATTCAAAAATATAACAACTCTTCACTTAGTTTCCCTATTTATATTAAGTGATTAATACACCCCAACTAAACCTTAAGTATAATTGTTCCCCTTTCCTTTCAGCACACCCTTGCTGGGGCCCCTTGGTTACTAGCATCATCCTATATGTCATAGAGTCCATAGGTCTCAGGTTCAACTCTCGCTTAAGTTGTTTTACATCTTCATTTATTTTTGCTACTTCTTCTACTCCAAAAATTCCATAAAAATATTCTAAAATTCTAGAAAAATAATAGAATATTTCTAAAATTAATTTTGAGAATTTTTGGGTGTTACACCAATAGCGCTCCACCCTCACAGACTGGCAGGGAGGAGGGTGGGGTGTTACAATACTTGCCTCGGTCCGAGTCTTCCGCTCTGGCTTCCCTCGCTTGGGTGATTTCAGGCAATTGAAATAAGGCTTACCCGAATCCAATTTTGCCTTCTCGAGCAACCTTCCGCTCAGGCTTCTCATCCCTCAGAAATGCCGCGCGCTTCCTTCTCGTCTTCCCACGTACTCTTATGCAGCACCTCGTCCTTCGGACGCACCGAGTCCGTCGGTTCTCTCCCGTGCTATCCTTCTCGCTAGCTACGTCTTTTGATTGATTTCTGTGTTCCTAAGCTCCTGCACACTTAGACACAAGGTTAAAACACCACAGGACCTAACATACTTGGTTGAACAAATCAAAACAACCTTGGAGTTCCAACAATACTAACTGCAAATAAAATATCAGGTCGACTTGCAGTTAAGTACAGAAGGCTACCTATGGCACTCCTATAGTATTTTAAGTCAACTAGTTTTCCATTAGGGTCATTATCTAGGGTTGTGTTAACGACCATAGGTGTCTTTATTTCTTTAGTATTTTTCATTCTGAATTTTTTAAGTAATTCTTTAATATATTTTTGTTGATAAATGTAATTACCTTCATTTGTTTGTTTAATTTGTAATCCTAAAAAGTAAGTTAATTTACCTACTAAGCTCATTTCAAATTCTTGTTTCATTAGGGTTATGAATTCTTGTAAAAATTTTAAGTTGGTTGATCCAAAGATTATGTCATCTACATAAATTTGGGCTATAAAGATATCTATGATTGATTTGACAAATAGGGTTGGGTCAATTTGTCCTTGGTTAAATCCTTTGGAGATTAGGTAAGAGGTCAACCTTTCATACCATGCCCTAGGTACTTACTTAAGTCCATATAGGACTTTTTTTAGTTTAAAGACATAGTCTGGATGGTCTAAACTCTCAAACCCAGGTGGCTGACCTACATAGACTTCCTATTTTATTAGTCCATTTAGAAAGGCAGATTTGACATTCATTTGATAAAATTTGAACCCCTTATGAGTTGCATAGCTAAGTAGCATTCTAATGGACTTTTGTTTGGCTACTGGAGCATATGATTTGTCATAGTCAAGTCCCTCAACTTGACTAAACCCTTTAGCAACTAGCCTATCTTTGTTTCTAGTAATTTCCCCAGTTTCACTTAATTTATTTCTGAATACTCATTTTGTCTCTATTACCTTTTTATTTTTAGGTGGTGGTGCTAAGTCCCAGAATTGATTTCTCTCAAATTGGGCTAGTTCTTCTTGCATAGCTATGATCCTGTCTGGGTTAAGTAAGGATTCAGCTATAATTTTGGGTTCAAGTTTTGAGATTAGGGATATTTGACTTAGGTTTTTGAAAGATGACCTGGTTTGAACTCTTAGGTTTGGATCATCAATTATTTGGTCAATTGGGCGATTTGGGTTGACTCTTATGGTTTTAGGCAGTTCATTCCCTTGAAGTTGATCTTCTTCTTCGTGAATTGGATTTTCATTTGTTCCCCCTTGGCTAGTGTTACCTTGAACAAAATCAATTGGTTGATTTGGATTTGTTCCAAGTGTTGGTTGGATTCCTCAAATTTCACATTTGAGGTCTCTTCAATTCTTAGTGTGGCATTATAGTATATTCTATAACCTCTACTGTTTAAAGAGTATCCTACAAATTCACATTTTCTCTTTTTTAGGTAAATTTTCCTAAGTGTTCTCTTGCATTTAGTATGTAAGTTGGGCATCTAAATACTTTAAACTATTTAATGTTAAGTTGTTTATTATAATATACTTCAAATAAGGTTTTATTATGAGTTTTGATTGTAGTTCGATTTTGTACATAACAGGCTGTACTAACAGCTTCTGCCCAAAAGTATTTTGGTAGGTTATATATTCATTTAGCATTGTTCTAGAGGCTTCAAGTAGAGTTCTATTTTTTTCATTCTACGATTCCATTTTGTTGAGGTGTTTTAGGACATGAAAATTCGTGATGGTAACCGTTTTCAAAACAAAATTTGTTAAAGTTATGATTTTTAAATTCACCTCCATTATCACTTTAATTCTTTTAATTTTTAGGTCTTTTTCATTTTCAACTTGTTTGCAAAAATTAGTAAAAATTTTAAATGTTTCATCTTTATTTCTTAAAAATTTTACCTAGGTGAATCTAGAATAGTCATCTATTATTACTAGACAATATAAGCTTCCATTTATTGATTTGACTTCATGGGAATTAAATAAGTCTAAGTGTAATAATTCTAATATTGAATTTGTTTGAAGTTGATTAGTTGGCTTGTGAGTAGATTTTGTTTGTTTTCCTTGTCGACATGTATTACAGATTGTTGAGTCTAAGTTAGGTAATTTTGGTAATCCTCTAACTAATCCATTTAAGTTGCTTAGTTTTCTGAAGTTTGTGTGTGACATTCTTCTATGCCATAATCATGTTTCTTCTTTTTGTATTAAATAACCCTTAAGTGAAGAAGAGTTTAGGTTAATTACATAAATATTATCTTTTCTAAACTCTTTTAGGCTTAAAGTAGGGTTATCTAAGTGCTTAATTAAACATTCAGTAGAAAGAAACCTGTCCTTATATCCAGAATCACACAGTTGACTTATACTAAGAAGATTGTACTTGAGTTTTTCAACAAGTAAAACTTTTTTAATGATGAAATCGGTTTTGAGTTCAATATTACCTATCCCAATTATCTTGAGCTTGCCGTTATTTCTAAAGGCAACTGTTCCCAGACTTTTGTAGGTTAACTGAGTGAATTTGGTGTGATCCTAGTCATATGTTTGGAGCAACTACTATCAAATATCCACTTGGTTTCCTAAAATAGGTAGGAGCTAAGATTAGTATGAGTTAATTTTAAATCAATTTTGAATTTGGTTTAATTGAAGTTAATTAAGCTATGTAATACATTTTTAATTTTTTTAAAAAATTTTATGTTAAAGAAAATTTTAAGTTAAAATTTTTAAGAAAATTTATAAGTTAAAATAATTTTCAAGAAAACATTAAGCTAAAATAATTTTTAAAAAATTTTCAAGTCAAAATATTTTTTTTAAAATTGTCACACCCCAGGTAGTCCCTGCCAGAAGAAATTTCGACAGTGTCTCCCCTATACGGGTGACAATCTGAAACTTCCTACAACATCCAGAAACCTCGGCGAACACGGCCGAAACAATATATATAAATAATAAGCAACATCCACGCAATTTAATAATAAAACTAAACTAATACAATGATAAGGAAAAATCAAGTCAAAAATCCTACTCAACTATACCCATAAAGCTCAAAACTTATATCCTACTCCACTACACCCATAAAACACAAATCACAACGATAAAATCAACTCACCTCTTCTGCCGTCCAGGCAGGCATGTAGCAAAACATATCCAATAAATCCATCGACAATAAAACCATACAATATCCAAGTGTCAAAAACCAGAACAAGTCTAGATAGTAATAAGAAAACCAAAAGATAAAAACACACATCCTCGCGATCTGCAGGGAACTAGAGACTGGAACTCCTCCGAACAGCCTCAACCTGAAAATAGTAATAACCACGGGGTGAGTCAACTCCTCAGTGGGTAACTACTGATATGCATAATAAAGAAAATAACAAATAACACTAATCATGCGTACAGTCTCCTGATATAAGAATGATAAATGAAATTGAAATAAACAGGAGAAAACTGTACTAACCAAGACCTGGTGTATGGATAATAACCGAGATATATAGAAATCCTGTATGCATGTCAAACAAATGCATCCATCTAATATGCAACATACAAGTGCAGCAAACACAAACAATAAATGCATCAATGCGTATGATGTCAATGACATGTCCTGGTTACCCCTACTGCAAGTCAGCCATCTCACACACGATGGTGAGACCGAGTGGGTAGGGTTGTGACAACCATGCACTCTACCATCACTGCTCCTGATGAGTGACCGAGTAGACGGGATGTTGTCGGAGTACACCTATCCTCCTACCCCAAATCATATGTGGGGGAGCTCAATGCTCTCATTTCACTGAGCAAGTCCAGAGGAGGGATCCTTGTCCTGTTACAACGCTGCACCACACTACCCATGAGTGGACCAACGGAGCCCTTGACAGAGCACCTGCTGCAATAACCCTGCCTGATAAAAACCACTAACCCATGAGTGGTTGTGTGTGCAGATCCATGTAACTGGCGATATGCTCAACAATAATTGAGCTGACTATCGCATAACATGCAATCATGCAAGATGGTGCATGATACTAAGCATGAGAATATCCTAAACCTATCCATCTCTACATAATGTGTATCATAGGATAATGAATCAAATCAAAGGTCTAGGTATACAGATCAGCTAAGGTATAAAAACCTAGGTCCTGAACATAATGAAGCATGGTTATGTCACTACCCCTATAAGCATGTATAATCAGGTAGGTACTAACATGAAGTGCATAACAAGTAAACAAAACAAACATGTAACAGGTATCGGGTAGTGACCAACCGATGCAGATAAGAAACAAAATCATTACTATTTGTTAAAAACATTACTATACATATCAAATGACATATCTAAAACGATAAGTCAAAGTACCCGCCTCCAATAGAAAGGTCCAATCCGATAATCGAGATACTCGTCTCGCATCAAAGACATGTATCACCAATATAATTAGTTTAGCTAATTCTATCATGCATCCATTAACTAAACTAAATCCTAATCAAATTAAGAAATCCCAAATTGGATACACTATACCATATAATTTTAGCTAATTCCGATATGTATCCAGTAGCTAAATCAAATACCTAACTAAATCTAATCCATTGATCAATTAGGATTAACTTCATTAACCCTAATCATTCCACCTTCTAATTAGGACTTACTATAACATAATCCATCACAGATTCAACACAAAAACTCACCTAAATCTGTACTTACCCACTGCTAGAGGAGGTTGTTGCCGGATTCAGTGGCTGCAGCAAGGTGGAATTGCTTATCAACAACACAATTATCCCTTGTATCTCTGATTTCCTTGCCGGAACAGTGCTGCTTGGCCGGACTAACCATCAACTCTAGACCAACTGCCCACTGACCTTCTTCTTCGACGATGGTAGCAACCTGCAGTGGCTAGTCGAAACTAAATCCGTTGCTTTTGTATCAGCCCAATGCCCCTAGGTCAGCGTTGGAATAGAGAGTTCAATTGAAGAACTAAGGCTAGGGCACGAGATGTACCTCTGGCGTTGGCCGACAATAGTCGGAGGGCGCACGGTGGGGGTCGACTATGGCGGAGCAAGAAGGAGAGGTGAAGGTTCGGGGCTCACCGTGTTAGTGTTGTCCAACAAATGGGGGTAGCGGCATAGAGGCTATCGAGAGGAGGATCGACAATGCTCTGCCGGAAGAGAGGAAGAGATGGGGTAGCAGAAGCTTGGCCGGTGCGAGAGAGTGAGGGAGGATCTAAGGCTCGGGGAGGGAGAAGGAGAGTCGGCGTTGAAGGAGAGTGAATGGGATAAAGATCTGCCCGATTTCCTCCTTTGCCGAGACTTTATTCGCGTGTGAGAGGAAGTACGAAGCAGCGCCAATTGGGAGTGGTTAGGGCACGACGTCGGGTGAGGAAGCAGGGCACGGGTACGCAGGGAAGGAAACACCGATGGGAAGTGTAACGACCCGGCCCCTTGGCCCCTTGGACGACCCAACTACCGGCTCATTTGGCGGTCCCTTGGGTGGCCCAACTGGCGGCCCATTTGCCGACCCCTTATGTCGTCGACCGACGACCCTTGGTCATGTCGTTACTCACTAGGTCTTCCCACCCCTGGCCAGTGGATTTTTGCCTTCCTCAAGATTTGAACTCTAGACCTCTAGGCTAAGTACTAGAGTTTATGAATCCTAGTAGCCAAGTGAGCGGCGCTCACTTGGCTACCAGGATTCATAAACTCTAGTACTTAGCCTGGAGGTCTAGAGAAGACCTAGTGAGTAACGACACGACTGAGTGTCGTCGGTCGACAACATAAGGGGTCTCCAAATGAGCCGCCAGTTGGGCTGCGCAAAGGACCACCAAGGGGCCGCCAAATGGGTCGCCAGTTGGGCCGCCCAAGGGGCCGAGGGGCTGGGTCATTACAAAAAAAGGCACCTTTTTATTGTAATGACCTGGCCCCTCAGCCCCTTGGGCGGCCCAATTGGCGGCCCATTTGGCGGTCCCTTGGGCGGCCCAACTAGCGACCCCTTATGTCGTCGATCGACAACCCTCGGCCATGTGTCATTACTCACAAGGTCTTTCCACCCCTAGCCAGTGGATTTTTGCCTTCCCCAGGATTCGAATTCTAGACCTCTAAGATAAGTACTAGAGTTTATGAATCCTGGTAGCCAAGTGAGTGGCACTCACTTGGCTAATAGTATTCATCCACTCACTTGGCTAATAGGATTCATAAACTCTAGTACTTATCCTAGAGGTCTAGAGTTCGAATCCTGGGGAAGGCAAAAATCCATTGGCCATGGGTGGGAAGACATAGTGAGTAACGACACGGTCGAGGGTCGTCGGTCGACGACATAAGGGGTCGCCAGTTGGGCCGCCCAAGGGGCCGCCAAGGGGCCGCCAAATGGGCTACCAGTTGGGTCGCCCAAGGGGCCGAGGGGTCGGGTTGTTACAATAAAAAGGCGCCTTTTATTGTAACGACCCGGATCCTCGACCCCTTGGGCGACCCATTTGGCGGCCCCTTGGGTAGCCCAACTAGCGGCCCATTTGGCTACTAGGATTCATAAACTCTAGTACTTAGCTTGGAGGTCTAGAGTTCGAATCTTGGGGAAGGAAAAAATCCACTGGCCAGGGGTGGGAAGACCTAGTGAGTAACGACACGACCCTCGGTCATGCCGTTACTAACTCACTTGGCTACCAGGATTCATGAACTTTAGTACTTAGCCTGGAGGTCTAGAGTTCGAATCTTGGGGAAGGCAAAAATCCACTAGCCAGGGGCAGGAAGTCCTAGTGAGTAATGGCACGGCCGAGGGTCATCGGTCGACGACATAAGGGGTCACCAAATGGGTCGCCAGTTGGGCTGCCCAAGGGACCGCCAAGGGGTCGCCAAAAGGGTTGCCAAGTGGTCGAGGGGCCGGGTTGTTACACACCAAGACTTTCCACCTAGGGTTACCTCCCCCTAGGACCTAGGGTTACCTTCCCCTAGGGTTTTCCACCTGCCTAACCACAGCTAGAACTTATCATCACCTAGGGTTACCGCCCCCTAGGACCTAGGGTTACCACCAACTAGGGTTTTCCACCTGCCTAGAATCCACTAGGACTTTTGCCTAGGAACACTTAGGACTTTTCCTGCAAGCTCAATCAACCTTGTTAGATCACAAGATAACTTAACTTTGGATCCTTTGGCATAATCAAAACATAGGTTCAATCGTTTGGTGCTTCCCGCACCAATAGATTCCTCTTCATCGCCTACTCTCAATCTTCGTCACCACCTGATCGTTCGAGTGCCACCTGATTGCGCCCGCACCACTGGATCTAGCCACCAGTAGTGTGAGAGCTGTCGTCTCCCTCTGCTCCATGTCGACGCCGCCATTTTGATCTAGAGATGTTGATCGCCTCTGTTGGATCGCAGAAGTCGCTAAAGGGGGTGAATAGTGATCAAAAATTTGTTATCGAATTAGAGTAAGCAGTGGAAAGGAAAGACAAAACACAACGCTAACACAAACCAGTTTTACTTGGTTCAGAGCCTTCGTCGACTCCTACTCCAAGGCATGCACTAGTCGAGTGCTTTCATTGGGTAATTCACTAGCAGTTCGAAAATTGATTACAAAGTTAAGTATAGGAATAAAAATGAAATACCGACAATAGAAAATAATAAGCTTGAATTGTGAGTTGTCAGAACAGCCTCGCAGCATCGTAGGAGCAGTGCGTAATGGAGCAGTCATAGGAAGAAGTTGATGTTTTCAGCTCTGGAGGTAGAGTCCTTATATAGGAGTGCTCCAGACACCCAGATCATGATGTAGGCCTGACCAATCAGCGTGCTCCATATTTGCGACGGGATAAGTTTTTGCCTTCCGGGCGCCCGGACCAGTTCCGAGCACTCGGACCAAGTCCGGGCACCTGGACCACCATTTTCTAGAAATTCCTTTTCATGCAAGAAAATGTTAGTCCAAGGTAAAATAAAGATTAAACTACCCTATAAAATAAAAGTTAGCACAAATATAATAAAACAGGGTAATAATTAGATTCTGTCTCACCGAGATCGGCATCTAGTCATGATCTCAACTTAGATTCCTGAAATTATTCTAAGTTGGATCGACGCCTAAGTTCCCTACTTGGGAAGGCATCCTCACCAAGTTACTCTCCTCCAGTGACTTACCTTAACTTACCTATCAGACATTCGGTCAGCCCGTGGACCCGTCTGGACTTCGTGTCAGCTTCTCGGTCAGCCCGTTAACCTAGCAGGACTTCGTACCAGACATCCAGTCAGCCCGTCGACCTAGCTGGACTTCGTGCCAAATATCCAGTCAGCCCGTCGGCCAATCTGGACTTCGTGCCAACTATCAAGTCAACCCATATACTTAGCTAGGCTTCGTGTCAGCTATCTGATCGACCCATCGACCTAGCTGGGCTTCGTGCCAGCTAACCGATTGGCCCGTCAATCTAGCTAGGCTTCTCCTGCACACTTTGTCAAAGTGTTAGACCACAACGAAACTAACTTAACCATTTTTGTTATTCATTAAAACCTGAGTTAGACCATCAGTGCTAAGCGCACCAACAGCCTCTTCCTCAACCCTTCTTCCTTTGTCGATGAGGATTGGTTCTAGCACCAGCTCATTGTGTGCTGGCATCTCTTGACCTAGAGCCGCCACTAGCCTATGTTTTCTTGTTGCCATCACCGAAGAAGAGGAAAGTTAGGTAATGATCCTTGTTAACTTCTACAGCTATGTGGATTTAGTTACATTATTGTAAGGACTCCTAATTAGTTGGATTTGGGATTGTTTTTCAAATGGTAGTGGAAGATTGGTGCGGAATTGCTTGGTTCCAGCCAACACAACTCTAGCTATTACTGTTCATAGACTATCCACATATTTCGGTCGTGAACCCTTCCAATCGTGAGCCACCATTAGCCACCACAGATTTGGTGAATATGTGGAATGAATAGGTTAATTCAATTAGAGTTTTCTAATCCTAATTAGGATTAGATTTGGTTAATTGAAATATGGTAGGTTGGTATGATTTGTATTCTATGTTGCAGAGTTTTAATTCAATTTGAAGCAAACTCTTGGACATGAGGATATTTAGTGTGACTTCCATTTAAAGCAGGTACTTCTTGCCTTGTTTCTTTAGATCCTTGATCTTAGTGCATGATTGATTATTGTCATATCTTGATTATGTCACAGTTACTTGTTTACCTTAAATCTATTCTATGTTGTTCTTTATCTTGACCTTGTATTGCTTGAGCTTATATATTTGGATCTATTTTGATATCTATAATTCTTCCTTGTTTCCATGCATGTATTTTTATCAAGTGTAGTATTAGTATGTTATGCTTAGACTAACACAATTGATACTTTGTAATGTTATGTGATATCGGTATAGATGAGTTGTCACGTTCCGCAAGTGTATGGAAATGTCGCAAGTAATATAAAAGATTATCGTATCCACAGGGACTGGAATAAGCACTGGAAATATCTCAAAGCGAATTAGCTAAACAACTAATCAATTGGTTTCAAATGCTAAGGATGAAAAACAAATCTAAAATGAAAGATTAACAAACAAGAGTTTGGGGTTTGAGTTATGATAAAGGGAGGTTCTAAGAGTTTTGGTTTCTTTATAAGATCTCTTGAATGTATATGGTTTACCAATTCTTATTTCTCAATTGTCTAATATTTGTAGAAGGTTGTCGGTTCTCTCTTGCAATAGATAACCGGCTTAGGACTGAAAAATGTACCTAAATGTGATCAATTAGATATGAACCTACGTTGTCCTTACATAGGATTGCACCTATTACTATGCTTCCCTCGGATATCAACATAGAAGTTCATAGCTTCTTAACCCATAAAGATACAAGAATTGAATCATAAAATCTATCCTACCCTCTTGAATATTCTCATTTCCCCTTCAAGGTTATCCCTCAAACGTCCTTACACGGGCTTGCACCTGTCACGTGGATCCCTCGAAAAATTGAGTGAGAGTTAATCTCTATAAAATCTATAAGATATCCAAACAATCAATCAAGAATGGGAATTAAGCTCTAATCACAATTAATCATTCAATATCCAATCGATACAAACTAGGCAACATCATAGAAACAAAGAAATGACAAATCCACAAGAGTTTACATCAATTTATCTCACAAATACTCCCTCCATCCTAGAACAAAAAGATCTACTCCATAAAATGAAGAGAGAAAACCAAAGATAAGAAGATTACAAGCATTTCTTCAATCCCAATCCAAGAAGAGGAGAGAAAGAAAACTTATCTATAATATAACTCCATCTTCGAATCCAATCCTCGCTCCCGAAGTCGAATTTGCCAAGATCTCCCTTTAGATTGCCCAAAAATCCTCCCAAGAATGGGAGGAATCCACCAAATCTTGCTTTCTCCCAAAGGGGAGAAGATCCCCTTTCAAAACTTCAAAGAGGCTTTAAATAGAGGGGGGCTTTCGGGCGCCACACGACCCCGAGGCATAGTCGTGTGAGGTTCACACGGCCAGAGCCTTTCCCCTCTCTGCCAGCCATACACGGTCGTGTGGTGTACACGGCCATGGACAACTCCCATCAAGACCTCCAAGCACGGCCGTATAGATCCACACGGCCTGGACTGCCCCAGCTTCTGGAAACCTGGCACGACCGTGTGGTGCCCACGGCTAGAACACTTTTAAGCACTGGGAACCCTACACGGCCGTGTGATGCACACGGCCAGGGCCTTCTTGGTCTCTGGAAACCTTACACGGCCATGTAGATCCACACGGCCATGTAAGGATTGAACTCTGATTTGCTTCAAGACTTGGCACGGCCGTGTGAAGTTCACACGGCCAGGCCAAGTTCCTTGTCTGTTTCTCCTGGTTGACCACACGGCCAGAGCACTCCACCCTAGCAGGGTCGTGTGTGGCACACGACCAAGTGCTTTCTCCAATGCTTATCTCATAAGTTTGTCCAAGAATGTAGAATCTTCACCAAATTCGACTCCTGTGTACAAAAGATGCACAAAAAGCAGATTTCTGAATAAAAAGAGTAAATATGCTAAAAGAAAAGCTAGAAGTATAAAAATGCATAGATCAAGCAAGCTCAAAGTATGTAAATGTGCATCAAAACATGCATAAAAGTATATAAAATCTACGCACATCAGTTGTATACTTATATGAGTGCATATATGTTAGCCGGACTATACCTGCTTATACGCGAAAGATATCTTACCCTAGTAGAGTGATAGGGGTAGTCCACTAGGTTATTTTTCTTTAAATGACATCTAGGACTACTTGACTTGGATTCTGTTATGTTATTATGTATATGGTGATACTATAGAATTAGTTGAGATATTATGACTATGATGACTAATATTCTCTTGAGGAGATTAGTTTACCAGTATTTTGTGGACATGCTTTGTTATTTAGATGCCTATACACTGGAGAGGTTAGACCGAGGTGCAGGTATAGAGAAGTATACTAGGTGTGAGTATTCACTTTATGCTTATCATTACGTTGTTATGTCCTGACAATCGTTGTCTCCCATTCATGGTTGAGAGAGTTGTCAGCAATCATGATGCATATGACTATCCACGTGACCATCTGTGGTAGCATGCTCGTCATAGTCCATAGTAGATTGCCACGTATATACCCTGTCTGCTCACAGGACCATCCGTGGTAGAGTATTCTCCAACAGACAGTGGCCACTTATACATCTTGTCTGCTCACGGGATCATCTGTGGTAGAGCGTTCTCCTACAGACAGTGGCTATTTACATCCCCTGTCTTCCCATGGGATCATTCTTGGTAGAGCGTTCTCTCGTAGACAGTGACTATTTACATCCCATGGCTACCCATGAGACCATCTATGGTAGAGTATTCTCCTATAGTCAATAATTGAGTTGCTAGATAGCTACCTCATCCTAATTACCCACGGGACCATCCGTGGTAGAGTGTTCTGCAATAGTCAGTAGTTGAGTTGCTAAATAGCTACCTCATCCTGTCCGCCTACAGGACCATCCGTGGTAGAGCGTTCTCCTGTGGATAAAGACTAGTTATATACCCTAACTACCCATGAGACTCATTGGTGATAGTATGTTGTTGTGCTAGTCAAGACTTGTTATATATACTTGTTATATGATGGTTATACATTTGATTTTGCAGGGTTTGAATATACTGTATGTACTTCTGATTGATCGATTATATTTGGTTGAGCATGTTAGTGGAGGATTATATAATTGTTATGCTTTTATTAGTAGATGAGTATATTGGTACACTTACATAGGTTGGTAAGTGTTTTATATAAGACTGCATTCTTTTTATCTCCATATATATATAGTATCATGCACTATCTTCTATACCCGCTGAGTATTTTGTTCTCACTACCCCTTTCTTTCCTTTTTTTTTCTAGGTTAGCAGGTAGAGAATTGTTGGAATGTATACTATAAGCCTAGCTTTTGTATGAACATCTATTTTGAAATATTTTGAAATGAGAATCACTTTGGTCAAAAGTTTATATTTTATATTTATATATATGTCAATGCAGTTGTCTATTTAATTTATATTGTAGATAACATGGTGTGTGGTGCCACACAAAAAATCATATTATCGGTTCCTTATAAATTATAAATAGTAGCTCACAACCAAGATGTATTGGCACAAACCATTGGAACGGTTGTAGTGTAATTTGGTATTAGTCTGTCTTGACTATAAAATTATACTAGTACACTATGTGTGTATTGAGTAGGATCATTTGAGGTTGTTCGATTTATACTGACTACATAAAAGAATAGAACCTCTGTTATTATGGATGTGCGTCCTCTTAATCCCTATATAATAACAAGCACCTATAGTTAGTATTTATTTCTTTAACTTATCAATTTGTGAGATTTATTCGTTAAATCAATAGACCCGATGAGTTAAGAAATAGTACAATTTATATGGTGTGTTGTTGATTATAGAAGGAATCTATGTCCTAATTATTTAGGCTGATGATGTCCCCTTGAGGAGCTCATAAGGATTATCATGTAAACCCTGCAGGTGGACTTAGTCCGACATGATAATAAAGTTGAGTGGTATTACTCTTGGAATCAGATGTTAATTAATTGAGTTGTTAGTAACTCATTTAATTAACAGACAAACAATATCTTAAACACATGGAGATTAACGCGCTCATGATAAGAAGGAGCCCATATTGTAATATGGGATTGGTGCGGTAGTTCAATAATAACGCTTTAGTGGTATGGATTATTATTGATGGACTTGAGTTGGGTGTTCGGGCCAAACACAGGAAGCCCAAGCCCATCAGGAGGCCTAAACCAATTCCTCCTCTAGGTCCCTGTTGTAGCCTCTATAAAAAGCCTCGCATCCACCCCAACAGAATTCGGTTATAAAAAGGGAGATTTTTTCTAAACAGAGTTCTGTTATTTTTCTTTCTTGGTAACCGATAGCAAGGGTTATAAAAAGGAGAGGTAGCAACCCCTAAACATAAGTTTTCCACAACTCTCTTGCTTAGGGTCGGCGGCACAAGGTTCTCCTTCTCTCTTGCTTAGGGTCGGCTACACAAGGTTCTCCTTCTCCACCTTAAGGCCAGTGGCACAAGGTTATCCTTCTCCACCTTAGGGCCGGCGGCACAAATCTCTTCCAACTCCACCTTAGGGCCAGCGGCTTGGAGGAGAGGAAGAAGAGGAGAGGGCACCTATCTAGAGCCTCCTTTTGGTGGTCAGCGGTTTGGAAACAAAGAAGAGAAGAAGGGTGGTTTTTGTCTTGGTAGATCGTCGTCGACACGACGTCCAAGAAGAGGAGAGGAATATAGCAGAAGATCAAGAGGTTTTTAGCTACAAAGGAAAGGTACAACTAGTTCTTTGATTCCGCTGCGTAATTAGTTTAGTTTTCTTTGTATCGATGTTGGATACCAACACAAGAGGCCAGCGATCTTGTACTTCGATCAAGGTGTGCTTTGATATGTTAAGAACTTACTTGATTGATCAAACACATGTCTGATCGAACATGCGGGTTGCTAGGAAAAGTTTTGTACTTGTACAATTTTTGTACAGGAAAATTTAAACAGAACAAAATTTCAGCACCTTCTAGTGGTATCAGAGCGAGTTTTCTGGCTCTGTGTGATTGGTTTTCGGTTAAATTATTCACTGCTCATATATAACCTTAGGCAGAATAATAGTAGGATGTTCTAGAAAGATTAACTCTGTGGTTACAGGCATCCTAGGTCCAACTATTATGGCTTTTTGTGTTTGTGTATGATTTAAACCCTCGGGCATGTCGAGGTTGTTTTATGTTGTGCATGATTGTAATAATTAAATACAGTCGGTTGTTGTATTATTTTTTTCATTCTGTTCGATCTAAATTACATGTAAATTCCTTTGTGGAATATAGGATCGATGAATGTAAATTTTATTTCTTTTTTTGGCGGCTTGTATCCTTCCTATGCGTGGTGCTATTTTGAGGATCAGAGGCGCGACAAAGAAGGAAGCAAGATAGACGCGACGGCTTGATCCATTGGCAGCATATTGAAGGACAGCGATGGATGAGGCTATAATAGTTGGAAATTTATTTTCATATTTATTGCCTTTATATACTGCTTTTATGTGATGTGATGTTATGTGCTGTGATGCTGTGTATTGTGATGTGTGTGCATGTTAAAATTCCTCAATTTAAATAACTAAGTAGGAGAGTGATTATTTAAATAAATTCCACGGTCTCTATTACTGGTTTGTAAGTGATGCATTCAAACTAGTGCGTTGGCTTTAAGTGTCTTCCTCCATGTCGGATGAGTTTGTTTACGGATCACTAGATCAAACTTCGTCTATGGATGATTATAAGAAATTATTTAGGTACGTGTGATCTTCTCCATCTGAAAGGGCACAATCCTAATTAATGGACTAAGTATCAAGTAATGGTATATACTTAAGCGCATTTAATAGTGTTCTCCCCATCGGAGTCACTGCTACTATTTGTATGAATGAAGATGAACCAACTATTAATTTTATTTGTCATAAAGTTAGGTTAACAAGATAATAAAATTAATGGGTAAAACCTCCTCTTACAAATGTTTGAATTAGTATACGTCCACACTATCATGGCATACGAAATTTACGGAGTTTTGAGGTGTTGGTGAATTTAAATTATATTGTTTAAGGAATTAATATTATTTTAAATTCTAAAGTTTTGACCAAATATTTTATTTTATGATTCTCAAGATTTCAAAATGGCTTTCAATCCTCTTGTTGTTATTTTAAAAAAAATAAACTTACTAGTCCAAATTATATTGATTGGAAACGAAACTTGGACATTGTCTTAACTGCTAAAGAATACAAGTTTGTACTTCTTGAGGTCTGTCCTAGCGTGCCTGATAAGGATTCTAGTGAAGAGGAGATAGAGAGACATAGGAAATGGGTCAAGGCAGATGAGATGGTGTGGTGTTACATTTTGGCTTCTATGTCAAATGTGCTCCAACATCAGCATCAGGCCCTACCCACTGCTTATGACATGAGCATCAAGGAACTCTTAGGATACCAGAATCGGGTTGTCAGGCAGGAAGTCATGAGAAACTTAATGACGACCACCATGACTGAGGGGACACCCGTGAGGGATCATATCCTCAAGATGATGGCTCATTTGAATGAGATAGAAGTCCTTGGAGCTGAAATCGATGGGGAAAATTAGGTCATTATCATTCTCCAAAGGCTGCCCAAGAGTTTTGAGCAGTTCTGCCTGAATTACAACATGAACAAAAGGGTTTATTCGTTGATAGAACTTCTGACAGAAATCCAAGCGGCAGAAGGGTTATTTCATCAAAGTTCTCAAGTTCACATTGCTGAAAACGTTTCTGCCTCTAAGACAAAAGGCGGAAAGAAGAAGAAGAAACAAGTTAGTTCGACAAAGAAAGTGATTCGACCTCAAGGGACTGGGCCGCAGGCAGGTGTGAAGAAGTCGAAGGGCAAGTGTTTTACATGCAAGCAGTCTGGACATTGGTGTTAGTAATTAGCCCTAAGAGCCAATCATGAGATGATTAGGCCTTTTGGTTACTAATTGAGTTAGACTCAAATGACCCCACTCATTGGACTGAGTCCAATCCGAATTAGACACATTAGATTAATAGGTTAGACACAATGGGTTAGACTTATTGGGTTATTGGATTAATGGTTAATCCAATATAATAAATCCAACCCATTAAGAGGAATACAAAGAGATAAAAGACCCTTGGTATTCATGGGATGAATATAAATAGGTTTTTGTCATTTATTTTTGAGAAGATGAATTAGATGAGAAAAAGGTGTCTCTTGAGATTCCATCTTCTTCCTCCTCCTTCCATGGCCGATTCTTGATGTTTGGCCAAATCATACTTCTTGCTAGCACAAGAAGATGGTTCTTCTCCGAAGGCTTCATTCGGTGACGAATGAAGGATATGTTCGTGTGGATACCATAGAGGCGTGAACGCTTGAACGCGCTGAGATCTAGATACAGAGAAAAAGGTTGTTGTCGGGATTGCGAAGGGCACGCAACAAAGGTATAATCCTATCATATAGCTTAGTATAGTTTTCAGAAAATATTTCTTCCCTTCGCATGGATTTGCTGGAAGAGGATCTAGAACTTTTCCGCTGCGTTTCCGCGTCTTTGGGCGTGCTAGATCCCAACAATGGTATTAGAGCCACTTGTGAAGGGATATGCTAAGTTATTAGAATTTTTATATATGATATATAAATTGCATGATAGGGTTTCCTATGATTGGAAAAATTGTGAGTTTCGGCCACACTTGACTCTCGGCCAGATTATGGGTCTCAACCAGACTATGAGTCTTGACTAGATTCTAAGTTTCGGCCAAATCTTGAGTCATGACCGAAAGTTGGTGTGTGTCCAACTTGGCCAAATCTTGACTCTTGACCAAAAGTTGGTGTGTGACCAACAAGGTCTCGGCTAGAGTTGTTTTGTTTGGAACAAAACGAAGTTGGTGTGTGACCAACAAGGTCTCGGTTAGAGATGTTTTGTTTAGAACAAAACGTAGTTGGTATTGTGGGTAGTAGGGTCTCGGGTAAAGCAGCAACTCATACAATGAGTTATACAACTCATACATACGTAGTTGACAGCGGGACCGCCGTGGCGTTGTGGCTCATAATTTATTTGTTGAAATCATAGTAAATTTATGTCATAAGAATATTGTGAATATGTATGACATGGTGCATGGCTATGGCCCTTTGACCCCAATGTGATTGGATGTGTGTAATGTTGTAATTCATAATACGGCCTGCGTGTCATGCCTTCATCCCTTTTATTCCTGTTGTAATTAGATTACACTCGAATGTAACTCGAGTTTCTTTAGATTTTGTAATGTACAAAATTAGAAAGAGTTAGTCTTATGGAAGACGAGTGAAAAGAAAGGAAGGACAACAACACACGACAACCAAGGAAGCACTTGGAGAAGTGGCTTAGACCTAGGTTACTTATCGCTCTTCTCATTGGCTTGAGAAGATCGTAGTTTATGGGGGCCATAACCATGTCACGTTTAAACTTGTGTATATGTTGATATATGCCATGATATGCCATGATGTATGTGATGCATGTGTAGCTATCATAATTAGGTCATTTACATATGTCTACCAAAGTTTGGTACTCACTACTACCTCGATCATCTGTAGTCAGGTTTGCCAAAGCAAAGTGGCTTGTTTTATCTTGGTACAGTGCGACTGGACAATTGTGATGTCCGACTATTGAATTTTGGGTATGACTTAATTAAGTTACCTCAATTGGATTGAGAACTTAAAGGCATATCCCATAAGATGTAAATCATATTATACTAGTCTTGGGCGATTAGCCAAAGCTAACTCAAGATGAATTATAATCTGGATTTCATAAGATGAGAAAACGAACAAATAGTGTTGTTCACCTAAGGATACAAGAGTTACATAAGATGTAATTGGTAAACGTTGTCTACCTAATTTATACAAGTCTTGGGTCATTAGCCAACTCAAGAAAAGTATAATATGGATCTTGTCCAATTGGTACACGTTGCCTACCTAATTTATACAAGTCTTGGGTGATTAGCCAAAGCTAACTCAAGATGAGGTATAATGTGGATCTTGTCTCACTTGAATGTCTTTGCTTTTGGGTTTAGAGCTAGTAGTGACTTGCTCCTATCAAGCTTTAGAATTTAGTGGAAGGATCATTTAATTAAAGGCCTAATTAAATGATCTGAGTATGATACTTCTCTGTATTTTATTGCTGTAGACCACCATGTCATCTAGAACGTAGAAGACACAATCTCTGCAATCTGTCCTTGATAAGGACAAGCTCAATGGAGCTAATTTCCTAGACTGGTATAGAAACATAAGAATAGTTCTCAAGAGAGAACGAAAACTATATGTCCTAGAGCAGCCTATTCCTGAAGCACCCCTTGCTACTACCACTAGAGCTGATAGGGATGCTTACAAGAAGCATCAAGATGATGCATTAGATATGTCATGCCTTATGCTCGTCACCATGAACTCTGAGCTTCAGAAGAAACATGAGAACAAGGATGCTTATGATATGGTTTGTTGAATACCTTAGACAACTATATCAAGGACAAGCAAGGCATGAGAGATTTGAGATCTCTAAAGCACTGTTTCAATGCAGAATGCAAGAAGGAAGTCCCATATGGCCATATGTACTCAAAATGATCAGGAATGTGAAGAATCTACAAAGGTTAGGATTTCCACTAGGCCAAGAATTGGCCACTGATCTTATCTTGCAGTTGTTGCCTGATAGTTATAGTCAATTTGTCATGAACTACAATATGAATGAAATTGACAAACCATTGCCTGAAATGTTGAGCATGTTGAGAACTACTGAACTCAACCTTTAGAAGGCAAGGCCTGGTTCCATTTTGATGATGTTTAAAGGAAAAGGCAAGTGGAAGCCTAAAGGTAAGGGTAAGGCCCAAGCCAAAGGCAAGGGCAAGGCTCATGCACTAAAACCCAAAGGTGGGGTGGCTAAGAAAGGAACCTGCTTCCACTATGGTGAGACGGAAACTGGAAGAGGAACTGTAAGTTATACCTAGAGGAACTAAAAAGGAAGAGAAGTGAGACTTCTACCTCAGGTATATATGTTATAGAAGTTAATCTGTCTATTTCTTCTTCACGGGTATTAGATACCGAGTGTGCATCACACATTTATACTAATGTGTAGTGGAAGAGAAATAGTAAAATATTGAGAAAGGGCAAAGTGGACCTACGAGTAGGCAATGGTGCAAGGGTTGCTGTTGTAGCTGTAGGAACATATTCCTTATCTTTGCCTGCTAGGCTTGTTTTAGAACTTAAAGAGTGTTGTTCTGTGCCTACCTTAACTAAGAACATTATCTCTGTTTCTTGTTTGGATAAGAAAGGTTTTTCATTTGTAATAAAGGATAAATGTTGTTCTGTTTATTTCAATAAAATGTTCTATTGTAGTGCACGTTTTGTGAATGGACTCTATGCTCTAGACTATGGCAACCCAATCTACAATATAAATACCAAATGGTTCAAGTCCAATGATTTGAATCAAACATATCTCTAGCATTATCGCTTAGTTCACATAAATGAGAGTCGCATATCCCAACTCCATAAGGATTAACTTTTGAACTCATTTGATTTTGAATCATATGAGACATGCGAATCTTGTCTTCATGGCAAGATGACAAAGACTCCATTTAATGGACACAGCGAAAGGGCTAATGATCTATTAGAACTCATACATAGTGGTGTATCTGGCCCTTTCAGAGTAGCATCTAGAGGAGGCTATTATTACTTCATTACCTTCACTGATGATTTCAGTAGATACGGCAATGTGTATTTGATGAGACACAAGTCAGAATCCTTTGAAAAGTTCAAAGAATTCAAGAATGAAGTACATAACCAACTTGGTAAGAGTATTAAGATGCTTCAATCAGATCGAGGTGGGGAATACCTTAGCCAAGAGTTTCATGACCATCTTGTTGAATGTGGGGTCATATCTTAACTCACTCCACTTGGAACATCACAATGGAATGATGTATTAGAAAGGAGGAATCATACTTTATTAGATATAGTACGATCGATGATAAGTCATACAGGTCTTCCTACTTCCTTCTGGGCACATGCTCTAGAGACGGTCGCTTTCACACTTAACCGAGTTCCATCCAAGGCAGTCATAAAGACACCATATATGATATGGACAGGGAAGAGTCCCAAGATGTCTTTTATAAAGATTTGGGGTTATGAGGCTTATGTTTGACAATAAGTCTCAGATAGACTAGGACCCAAATCAGATAAGTTCTACTTTGTTGGATATCCCAAGGAAACAAAGGGATATTACTTCTATAATCCCACACAAGGCAAAGTGTTTGTTGCCAAAAATGATGTCTTTCTAGAAAAGAAGTTTATTTCTAGAAAAACTAGTGGGAGTGAAGTCGATCTTGAAGAAGTTCAAGATACACAAACTAGCACCAAAGCCTTGATGGAAATTGAATAGGTACCACAAGATGTTGTGGATCAGGATTTTGTTACACCACAAGAAGTTGAGGAACAACAACCTGTTCAAGTAGCACAAGCTCTACGCAGATCTGATAGGGCCCGTCATCAACCTGAGAGATATTCTTTCCTCTTGTCTGACCACGGTGATGTAGTGCTTATTAGTCTTGATGAGCCTACATCTTATCAGGAAGCTGTACAGGGTCCAGATTCTAAGAAATGGCTAGAGGTCATGAGATCCGAAATGGAATCCACGTACACTAACCAAGTAAGGACTTTGGTTGATCCACCTGAAGGGATCAAATCCATTGGGTGTAAGTGGGTCTTCAAGGTGAAGACTGACATGGATGGTCATATGCATACCTATAAAGGTAGATTGGTGGCTAAAGGATTCAAGCAGATTCATGGTATAGACTATGATGAAATCTTTTCACCAGTTGCGATACTCAAGTCCATTCGGATCATACTTGCTGTTGCTTCTTACTATTATTATGAGATCTGGCAGATGGATGTCAAAATCACATTTCTTAATGGAAATCGACTCGAGGATGTGTATATGACACAACCTGAGGATTTGTCGATCCAGAGCTTGCTGGAAAGGTGTGTAAGTTGCAACAATCCATTTATAGATTAAAGCAAGCTTCTAGAAGCTAGAATCTTTGATTCGATGATGCGATCAAAATATTTGGTTTCATTAAGAATGAAGATGAATCTTGTGTCTACAAGAAGGTTAGTGGCAGCACAGTCATTTTTCTCATATTGTATGTAGATGGCATACTTCTCATTGGAAATGACATCCCCACTCTTCAATCAGTGAAGACTTGGCTTGGGTTTTGTTTCTCAATGAAGGACTTAGGTGAAGCAACCTATATTTTGGGCATCAAGATCTATAGAGATAGATCCAGAAGATGGCTTGGTCTAAGCAAGAGTACATATATTGACAAGGTGCTTAAAAGTTTTGCCATGCAGAATTCTAAGAAGGGATTCCTGCCTATGTCACATGGTGTGAGTCTTTCGAAGAGTCAATGTCCCTCTTCTAAAGAAGCAAGGGACCGCATGGATCGGATTCCTTATGCATCTACTATAGGGTCTATCATGTACGCCATGCTTTGTACTCGCCCAGATGTCTCGTATGCATTAAGCATGATGAGCAGATATTAGTCAGATCCAGGTGAAAGTCACTGGACAACAGTCAAGAATATTCTTAAGTACTTGAGAAGAACTCAAGATTATTTCTTGATCTTTGATGGCGATGAAGAGCTTGCTGTAAAGGGTTACAGCTGTTGCTGTAAAAGGTTACAGTGGTGCAAGCTTTCAAAATTGACAAGGACGTTTCTAGATCGTAGTTAGGGCATGTATTGTACTTAAATGGTGGTCTTAGGTATTGGATACTACAACGATTCCATCTCATTCGAGGGATCATCGATATATGAGATATGAGGATATGCAGAGAATCAAACAATGCTAACATTATAGATCCTTTGACCAAGGCTTTGGCACCAAGAAAGCATGATGGTCACACTAGGTCAATAGATATTAGATATCTTAGTGATTGACACTAGTGACATAAGGAGATTGTTAGTGTAAGCCCTAAGAGGCAATCAAGAGTTGATTGACTTAGGATATTTTGTATCATATTTCATTATTTCATTAGAAGGCAAAGGTTATGGTTATTATATTTACTTTAGTTCAGTGCCGAATGAATAAATATAATAATGTCCTTGGGTAGTAGGTTTTTATCAACAGTATATCAATTGGTTGAATTGATAGCGAGATATTGTAGAGAACACTACTCTTAACTATTCCTAGTCGAGCATTAATATACAAGGACAATATTAATACATTGAGACTAGCATGTAGGTCAACGGATGACTTGATCTCACAAGTCATAGATATGAGATATCAGGTTGACACATGGGTATATATTAGAGAATATATACTGAATGACCCGCCATGAGAATATTTCATGGATCGTCGTATGAGTGTCATAGACATTCTCATGTGACTATTGGTATGAATAGTCCTTAGACCTGGAGTCACTACGGTTCCCTACATAAGGAGTTGTATCCTTTGGTATCGTCAAACGTCACCCGTAACAGGGTGGACTATAAAGTCGATCACTAGGTATGGAATGAATTATGCAGAGGGATGTGAGTGATGTAGATGGGATCTATCCCTTCCATATGATGGAATCGATATCTGTGGGCCCCTTGATTAGTAGGACACAAGAAAGCATGGTCATGCATAAATGAGTCAATATGAGATATTGAGCTTATTTGATAAGTGTGTCTACTTGGAGATCAAGAAACACAAAAATTGATAAGAGGATGACACGGTTTATGCCTCATTGATCAATTTAGATATCAAGGATAGAGGGACTGAGTCATACAAGATAATAGCCACGGATAGGTTAGGTCAGATCTCAACTTTCTTGTCACTTGGGTAGCAATGATACATTGCTAGATGTCACTCATTGTTTATATATCGCAAATGTTGATTTGGATATATTGCCAATGTTACGAGAGCCTATAGGATCACACACAAAGAACATATTGGTTTGGAGATGGGTATTTTATTTTGACTAAAATACTAAGGATATTAAGAATAATGGGTAAATTTAAAGTGTTGGTGTCATCTTAGTGGTGATTGGCACTAGTGCTAGTGGGAGATTGTTAGTAATTAGCCCTAATAGCCAATCATGAGATGATTAGACCTTTTGGTTACTAATTGAGTTAGACACAAATGAACCCACTCATTGGATTGAGTCCATTGTGAATTAGACACATTGGATTAATGGGTTAGACTCAATAGGTTAGACTTATTGGGTTATTGGATTAATGGTTAATCCAATATAATAAATCCAACCCATTAAGAGGAATACAAAAAGATAAAAGACCCTTGGTATTCATCGGATGAATATAAATAGGTTTTTGTCATTTATTTTTGAGAAGATGAATTAGATGAGAAAAAGGTGTCTCTTGAGATTCCATCTTCTTCCTCCTCCTTCCATGGCCGATTCTTAATGTTTGGCCGAATCATACTTCTTTCTAGCACAAGAAGATGGTTCTTCTCCGAAGGCTTCATTCGTGCGACGAACAAAGGATATGCTCGTGGGGATACCATAGAGGCGCGAACGCTTGAACGCCCTGAGATCTGGATCCAGATAAAAAGGTTGCTGTCGGGATTGCGAAGGGCATGCAACAAAGGTATAATCCTATCATGTAGTTTAGTATAGTTTTCATAAAATGTTCCTTTCCTTCGCATGGATCTGATGGAAGAGGATCTAGAACTTTTCCGCTACGTTTCTGCGTCTTTGGGCGCGCTAGATCCCAACAATTGGAAGGTAGACTATTCTCGCAGAAAGGGGAACAATAAAGATATATCTTATTCATTAATTGTTGAAACTGTTGGTTACTACTCGGAAAACCTAGAGGTTCCACTATACAAAAATTTTGTATAAAGGTCTGAACCTTTTCCTAGCTACCATGTGTTCTTTTAAATTAAATTTTGGATCACCTGCGGAACTTAACACGTTTGATCCAAAACTTAATCTATTTGTTCTTTTAGGTTTAGACTTGGATCTCCTGCGGAACTTAACACGTTTGATCCAAATCACCTAAGTTATTAATTCCATTAAATATTAATTTCCATAATTGATTCCCAGTACTGACGTGGCGAGGCACATGACCTTCTTGGATATGGGAACAACCACCACCGACTAGACAAAACCTTTTAAGGAAAGTTAATATTTAATTTCCTAAAATAATTTTAGGTTAACCGAAAAGAACAATCAAATCACAAGGAAAAGAAAAAAACATAAGAACACTACATCAAAAATAAATTCGAAATACTAGAATCGTAAGCCTCTTGTATTTGGTATTATTTCCAAAAATAACTAGTATGATGCGGAAAGGAAAAATTACTAGTTATACCTTTTAGAAAGACCTCTTGATCTTCTACCGTATTCCTCTTCTAACCTCGGACGTTGTGTGGGCAACGATCTTCCGAGATGAGAAACCACCAAAGCACCTTCTTCTCCTCCTAGCTAGGTTCGGCCAAAACACAAGCTTCACCAAGGAAGAAGAAAAACCCCAACCAAGCTCCAAGGGATGCAAGCTTTCTCTCCTTCTTCTTCTTCTTCTCCAAGTAGTATCCGGCCACCACAAGAGCTCCAAGGGAGAGGAAGGATTCGGCCACCACAAAGAGGAAGAGAGGGAGAGAGGATGGCCGGCCACAACACCAAGGAAAAGAGGGAGAAAATAATAGAGGTTGTCTCTCTTGAAGGCACCCCAACCCCCTCTTTTATATTCCTTAGCCTTGGTAAATTAGGAAATTTAATTACAATAAAATTCCTTTAATTTTCCTTGACATGAATTAATTGAGAAAAATAGAATAAAATTTCCCAATTAACCTTGTAATGGTCGGCCACAATCAAAAGGGTAAATTAGGAGAGTTTCAATCAACAAATTAAAACTTCCAAATTTGTTTCCGGAAATTTTAAAAATAAAATTTCTCTTCAAAAATCCCTACATGGTTGATAAAAATAAATTTCTATAATTTTAATTTTTCAATATGTGAATAATTTTCAAAGAGAAAATAAAATATCTTTCCAATCTACAAATAAGGAAAGAGATCTAATCTCTTTCTTTAATCTTTTGTAGATCCTTTTAAGAGAGATATTTTAATTTTAATTCTCTTCAATAAATTATATCTTCCACATAATAAAAATTAAAAATTAAAATTCTTTTTAATTTAATGGGGGTCGGCCACCTAAGCTTGGGTTCAAGCTAGGGCCGGCCACCCAAGAATCAAGGCTTGGTCGGCCCTAGCTTGAACCACAAGCTAGCTTGGCCGGCCCCCTTATCATGGGTATGAAGGTGGGTATAGGTGGGTATAGTACTCTATAAATAAGAGGCTACGATAGGGACCGAGAGGAGGAATTGGTTTTGGTCTCCCGATAAAATTAAGCATCCCGTGTTCGTCCCGAACACAGAACTTAATTTTATCAATAATAATTCATTCCACTAGAGAATTATTATTGAACTACCGCACCAATCCCAAATTACATTTTTGGGCTCCTTCTTATTATGAGTGTGTTAGTCCCCCTGTGTTTAAGATATCGAATGTCCACTAATTAAGTGAGTTACTGACAACTCATTTAATTAATATCTTAGTCCAAGAGTAGTACCACTCAACCTTGTCATCATGTCGGACTAAGTCCACCTGCAGGGTTTAACATGACAATCCTTATGAGCTCCTCTTGGGGACATTATCAACCTAGTATCTCTAGGATAGTTTCCTTCTATAATCAACAACACACACTATAAGTGATATCATTTCCCAACTTATCGGGCTTATTGATTCATCGAACTAAATCTCCCCCATTGATAAATTAAAGAAATAAATATCAAATATATGTGCTTGTTATTATATTAGGATTAAGAGCACACACTTCCATAATAACTGAGGTCTTTGTTTCTTTATAAAGTCAGTATAAAAGAAACGACCTCTAATGGTCCTACTCAATACACTCTAAGTGTACTAGTGTAATTATATAGTTAAGATAAACTAATTCCTAATTATACTATGACCTTCCAATGGTTTGTTCCTTTTCATTTTGGTCGTGAGCTACTGTTTATAATTTATAAGGTACTGATAACATCATCTTCTGCATGTGACACCACATACTATGTTATCTACAATATAAATTAATTGAACAATTACAAACAAATGTAGATAATTTGACCAAATGTGATTCTTTATTAAAAATAAATGTTTACAAAATCTTAGGCTTTCAGTATACACTGTAACAATCTCCCACTTATACTAATGACTTGTTGGTGCGGTTAGCACTAACGATTTAACCCAGGTTTTGATGAATGACAAATAGGTTAAGTTAGTTTTGTTGTTGTCTGACACTTTGATTGAGTGTGCAGGAGAAGTCTAGACAGGTCGACGGGCTGACCGGATGTCTGGCGCGAAGTCCAAGCGGGTCGACGGGCTGACCGGACGCTTGGCGAGAAGTCCAGCTAGGTCGACTGGCTGACCGATAGTTGGCGAGAAGTCCAAGCGGGTCGACGGGCTGACCAGACGCTTGGCGAGAAGTCCAGACGGGTCGACGGGTCGACGGGCTGACCGGACGTCTGGCAGGTAAGTGAGGTAAGTCACTGGAGGGGAGTGACTGTGAGGACGCGTTCCCGGGAAGGGGACATTAGGCGTCGATCCGGCTTAGATCCATTTCAGATGTCTAAGTCGAGATCGTGACTAGATTCCGGTCTCGGAAAGACGGAATCTAAGTCATACTCTTTTATCCATCTGTTGAACCTTAACTGTGCTAACAATCTATTTTACAGGATACATATTTGCCTCGGACTAACTTTGTTTTGCAGGAAAAGGGAGTTTTCTGAAACAAGGTGGTCCGGGCGCCCGGAGGTCCGGGCGCCCGGAAGGGATCCGGGCGCCCGGAAGGCGAATTCTATCCAGCCGAGTCGTCGCCACGTGGAGCATCATGGTTTGTGCAGCTATGTCACATTCCAGGCACCCGGAAGGGATCCAGGCGCCTGGAACAGCATATAAAAGAAGCCCCAGACAGGAGCTTCAGTGGAAGGCAAATAAGCTGAGAACTCCTCTACTGCTAGTCTTGCTGCTCGACGTTCAGTGCGATGCCAACAAAGTTCCGACAAAGTGCTACTTCGGTTTTTATTTAATTTCCTTGTCGGTATTGCTTTATTTTCACTTGCATTTCCTGTACTCATTCTGTAATCATATTTCGACTTGTTAGTGATTGCCCAACGAAAGTGGTCAAGGACCACGGGCCTTCGAGTAGGAGTCGTCACAGGCTCCGAACGAAGTAAAAACATCTGTGTCTATTTTATTTTTCCGCTGCGTTTATACTCATCTTTTTCGAATCGATATTCACCCCCCCCTCTATCGAATCTAACGGTCCTACAAGTGGTATCAGAGCGGGTACCGCTCTGATTTGGTGCAACCACCAATCAGACAGGGGGTGAATTTTCTTTTGTTTTTTTTTAATTAATTTTAAAACTGGTGTTTCGTTAACTTAATATTTCTCTAATCAATTTAAATTAGTGCAACATGAATATAGTTTTTTTTCCCGCACTACTAATCCAAGACCAAGTCTTGGGATATTTTTTGGTTATTTACCTGTGCACAGAATGTCCCAACAAGAAGGATTCAGCACAGTGCGACCTCCACTCTTCAACGGGGACGACTTCCCTTACTGGAAGAAGCGCATGGAGGTCTACCTCAAAACTGACTTTGACCAGTGGATGAGCATTACGAGACCTTACAAAATTCCGGCAGACACCTCCGGGAATATACTGGATCCTGAAGAATGGACAGCTGACTTGAAGAAGAAGGCGTCAACAGAAAACAAAGCGATCAACACTCTACAGTGCGGACTAACAAGAGAAGAGCTAAACAGAGTCGGTCCACACAAAAACGCTAAAGAACTGTGGGACAAACTGATCGAGCTGCACGAAGGAACAAGCGACGCTAAGGTAACAAAACGAGACCTGCTTTTAAATAAAATTTTTAATATAAAAATGCAGGAAGGAGAAACAGCGAATCAACTCCACGCGAGGATCAAGGACATCCTCAACGGGCTCCATGCGATAGGCCACCAGATGGAGAACAGAGACTTGATAAGGTACGCATTAAACGCCTTTCCACGTAATAGTTTGTGGGCATCAATAGTGGATGCCTACAAAATTTCTAAGAATCTTTCTAAATTAAAATTGGATGAGCTTTTCTGTGAATTAGAATTACACGAACAAACTAATGCTGGAGCCGAGAAAGGTGTAGCTTTATTTGCAGGTTCCTCCAAGAAAAGCAAGCCTGAATTTGAAGAAGACGCCGACCAAGACTCCGAAGATGAAGAACACCTGGTGAACTTGGTAAGAAAAATGTTCACCAGGAGAAAGAGGAGCTTCAGCAAAAAGGACCTTCAAAAGATCAGCTCTCCCTCAGAACAAAAGAACGTCACTTGCTACGGCTGCAATAAAAAGGGACACTACAAGAACGAATGCCCAAAACTGAAGTTCGACAAATCAAAGCCAACCAAAAAGAAGGCACTCAAAGCAACGTGGGACGACTCCTCGGACGAATCGGAGGAAGAAGAGCAGAAACATCAGAGCCACCTCGCACTGATGGCCGCGAAGCTGAAACAGAAAACGAATCGGAAGATGAAGACGGGTCTGAACCCGAAACAAGCCACGAGTCCGTACTCGTTTCCGAAGGCCCGAATGAGGTATACTTTAATTTAAACAAAAAATTTTTTAGAATCATTTCATGCTTAAATATTAAATTAACTAAATTAGAAAATGAAAACAAATCACTTCTTGAGGAAAATCAAAACCTCAAGGAACAAATCATAAATTCAAATCCAACTCAAGATCTAACACTTGAGGAAGAAAATTTATTACTAAAAAATGAGATTACAATTTAAAAGAAATGTTAGAAAAATTCACAACAAGATCAAAAAATCTAGACTTAATCCTAAATAATCAAAAAGCATGTTATAATAAAATCGGACTAGGATATATGTCAAATTCAAATAAAACCTTCAAATCATTAATAACCCAATATAAATCAACCAATCTAGCTTGGGTTCCGAAAGCGTGTCTGACCACGCAAGTAGGACTTAATCAATATTATATACCTAAAGAAAAAATACATTATATAAAATCGAATAAACCAAACCAAAATCCAAAATACAAACCTAAATCAAATTCAAAATCTAAACATTTTAAAAATCAACAAAATTATCACCAAGTTAACCATAACTATAAAAAGAATCGACACAAACCTAAAACCAAAATCTAAATTAATGGCCAATAATTCAGGGGGAGGCTCCAGAATAGCTGGCACCTCCAAAACTAACCTACCCGACAGGGTAACCCAAAACAAACTAACCCGGCAGGGTAATTAGGATTAGTTAAAAAGAGACCAAGTTTAACTTGACTCATGGTACTGGTGAAGTTTTTGGATGATAGTACGTTAGGGAAGCTTGGGCATCGCATGTCTAGAAAGATATGGCTTCGATCTGGTGCATTTGGCCAAGTGGAACTGACCGAAGCTACCCTTAAACGAATCCTAACCAGTTAGACCAAGATTTAGTACTAAGTTCCGTGGATAGGACTATTCGGAAAACCTCGAAAGGTTGGTTACTTCTAATGATGTCCATGTGACTCACCAAGCTTAGAAGTTTATCCGAAGAATGCCTATTTGTGGAAACCAAAGCTAAGTCTAAATCTAACACAAGTTAAACCAAAACTCTGTAATCAAACAAATTTCATCTCACAAAATCATAGGATTCCCTGATTGATAATATAGATCGGGTGAGATGAATAAGGCTTAAATTTTAAAGTTAAAATTTTTAATTTTAACTCAAAAATTAATTTCAAAATCTCAATTTTAAACTCAAAAATTAATTTCAAAATTTTAATTTTAAACTTAAAAATTAATTTCAAAATTTTAATTTTAACTTAAAAATTAATTTCAAATTTTTAAATGTATTTAAAAATTAATTTCAAAATTTTAATCTTAAACTTAAAAATTAATTTCAAAATTTTAATTTTAACTTAAAAATTAATTTCAAAATTTTAAATGTATTTAAAAATTAATTTCAAAATTTTAATTTTAAACTTAAAAATTAATTTCAAAATATTAATTTCAAACTTAAAAATTAATTTCAAAATTTTAATTTTAACTTAAAAAATTAATTTCAAAATTTTAATTTTAACTTAAAAATCAATTTCAAAATTTTAATTTTAAACTTAAAAATTAATTTCAAAATTTTAATTTTAACTTGAAAATTAATTTCAAAATCTTAATTTTAAACTTAAAAATTAATTTCAAAATTTAATTTTAACTTAAAAATTAATTTCAAAATTTTAATTTTAAACTTAAAAATTAATTTCAAAATTTTAATTTTAAACTCAAAAATTAATTTCAAAATTTTAATTTTAAACTCAAAAATTAATTTCAAAATTTTAATTTTAAACTTAAAAATTAATTTCAAAATTTTAATTTTAACTTAAAAATTAATTTCAAAATTTTAAATGTTTTCAAAAATTAATTTCAAAATTTTAATTTTAAACTTAAAAATTAATTTCAAAATTTTAATTTTAACTTAAAAATTAATTTCAAAATTTTAAATGTATTTAAAAATTAATTTCAAAATTTTAATTTTAAACTTAAAAATTAATTTCAAAATTTTAATTTCAAACTTAAAAATTAATTTCAAAATTTTAATTTTAACTTAAAAAATTAATTTCAAAATTTTAATTTTAACTTAAAAATCAATTTCAAAATTTTAATTTTAAACGTAAAAATTAATTTCAAAATTTTAATTTTAACTTGAAAATTAATTTCAAAATCTTAATTTTAAACTTAAAAATTAATTTCAAAATTTTAATTTTAACTTAAAAATTAATTTCAAAATTTTAATTTTAAACTTATAAATTAATTTCAAAATTTTAATTTTAAACTCAAAAATTAATTTCAAAATTTTAATTTTAAACTCAAAAATTAATTTCAAAATTTTTTTTCAAAACTTTAATTTTAAACTTAAAAATTAATTTCTAAATTTTAATTTTGAACTTAAAAATTAATTTCAAAATTTTAATTTTAACTTAAAAATTATTTTCAAAATTTTAATTTTAAACTTAAAAATTAATTTCAAAATTTTAATTTTAAACTCAAAAATTAATTTCAAAATTTTAATTTTAACCTTAAAAATTAATTTCAAAATTTTAATTTTAACTTAAAAATTAATTTCAAAATTTTAATTTTTAACTTAAAAATTAATTTCAAAATCTTAATTTTAAACTTAAAAATTAATTTCAAAATTTTAATTTTAACTTAAAAAAAATTAATTTTAAAATTTTAATTTTAACTTAAAATTAAACCAATTTTAAACTTAAATAATGCATGCTCAAAAGACTAACTTTAATCCTACTTATTGTAGGAAACCAAGTGGATTTTGGACAGTGGTTGCTCCAAACATATGACTGGAGATCACACCAAGTTCACTCAACTCACTTACAAAAGCCTAGGAACAGTTGCCTTTGGAAACAACGACAAACTCATGATAATTGGTATAGGTAATATTGAGTTAAAATTAGACTTTATAATTACAAATGTCTTACTTGTTGAAAAGTTTAAATATAATCTTCTAAGTATAAGTCAATTGTGTGATACTAGGTATAAGGTCAAATTTCTATCTACAGAATGTTCAATCAAACATCTAGATAATCCTACCATAAGCCTAAAAGGTTTTAGAAAAGACAACATCTATGTCATCAACTTAACCATTTCTTCCATTAAGTGTTATTTAACACAAAAAGAAGAAACTTGGTTATGGCATAGGAGGATGTCTCACACCAACTTTAGAAATATAAGTAAACTAAATGGACTTGTAAAAGGCTTACCAAAGTTACCTAACTTAGATTCAACCATATGTAATGCTTGTCAACAAGGCAAACAAACTAAATCAACCCACAAACAAACAAATCAACCACAAACTAACTCAATCTTAGAACTTCTACATTTAGACCTTTTTGACTCCCATGGAGTCAAATCCATAAATGGAAACTTATATTGTTTAGTAATTATAGACGATTATTCTAGGTTTACTTGGGTAAAATTCTTAAAACATAAAGATGAAACTTTTGAAATTTTTACAAATTTTTGCAAACAGATTGAAAACGAAAAAGATATTAAAATTAAAAGAATTAGGAGTGACAATGGGGGAGAATTTAAAAATCACAACTTTAACAGTTTTTGTCTAGAAAACGGTTACCATCATGAGTTCTCATGCCCTAAAACCCCCCAACAAAATGGAATTGTAGAAAGAAAAAATAGAACATTACTTGAAGTTTCTAGAACAATGTTAAATGAGTACAACCTACCTAAATACTTTTGGGCAGAAGCCGTTAGTACAGCCTGCTATGTACAGAATAGAACAACAATAAATAAAAATCATAACAAAACGTTTTTCAAAATATTTTATAATAAACAACCAAACATAAAATATTTTAAGGTATTTGGGTGCCCAGTTTTTATCTTAAATACAAGAGAACACTTAGGAAAATTCACCTCTAAAATTGAAAATGAAATTTTTGTGGGATATTCCCTAAACAGTAGAGGCTACAGAATTTATAATAAGGTTACATTAAAAATTGAAGAAACTACTAATGTAAAATTTAAAGAAACTAAACCAGACATAAAACCTACACAACCACCTGAGTTTGTTCCAGAAACCAACCAAACTCTAAGTCATGAAGAAGAGGAACACCATCAAGAGCATCAACCTCCTAGAACAATAAGGGTAAACCCAAATCATCCAACTGATCAAATAATTGGTGACCCAGACTTAAGAGTTCAAACCAGATCATCTTTTAGAAACCTAAGTCAAATTTCATTAATTTCAAAAATTGAACTCAAAACTGTGGAAGAATCCCTACTAGACCCAGATTGGATTATAGCTATGCAAGAAGAACTAGCCCAATTTGAGCGTAATGAGGTCTGGTTCCTAGTCCCACCACCCAAGAATAAGAAAATAATAGAAACAAAATGGGTATTCAGAAACAAACTAAGTGAAACTGGGGAAATTACTAGAAATAAGGCTAGGCTGGTTGCCAAAGGATTTAGTCAAGTTGAAGGACTTGACTATGATGAAACATATGCCCCAGTAGCCAGATTAGAATCCATTAGAATGCTACTAAGTTATGCAGCCCATAAGGGATTCAAACTATACCAAATGGATGTTAAGTCTGCCTTTCTTAATGGACTAATCAAAGAAAAAGTTTATGTAGGTCAGCCTCCTGGTTTTGAAAGTCTAGAACACCCTGATTATGTTTTAAAATTAAAGAAAGCCCTATATGGACTTAAACAAGCACCCAGGGCGTGGTATGAGAGGCTAACATCTTACCTAACATCTAAAGGATTCAAACAAGGTCAAATTGACCCAACCTTGTTTGTTAAATCATTAAATACAAACATTTTTATTACACAAATATACGTAGATGACATAATATTTGGCTCAACAAATTCAGAATTGTTAGAAGAATTTATTAATCTAATGGAAAAAGAATTTGAAATGAGCTTAGTGGGAAAACTAACCTATTTCTTAGGATTACAAATCAAACAGACAAATGAAGGAAACTATATTTCTCAACATAAATACACCAAGGAATTACTTAAAAAATTCGGAATGGAAAATACAAAAGAAATAAAAACACCGATGGCAGTAAACACAATCTTAGATAGTGACCCAAATGGAAAACCAATTGATTTAAAACATTATAGAAGTGCAATAGGTAGCCTACTGTACTTAACTGCAAGCCGACCTGATATTTTATTTGCAATTAGTATGTGTGCTAGATACCAAACTTGTGCTAAGGAATCCCATTTGACACAAGTTAAAAGAATTTTTAGATATCTTAAAGGAACAACAAATGTAGGAATCTGGTATCCTAGGACAAATAATTTTGAACTAATAGGGTATTCTGACTCAGATTATGCTGGATGCAAATTAGACCGAAAAAGCACAAGTGGTGGATGCCAATTATTAGGTTCATCACTTGTTAGCTGGTTTAGTAGAAAGCAACATTGTGTTGCTCTGTCTACAACTGAGTCAGAATACATAGCTATAGGCGAATGTGTTGCACAATTATTATGGATGATGCATACTCTAAAAGATTTCAACTTAAATATCACAAATGTAAAAGTATTAATTGACAATATAAGTTCAATTAACTTAACCAAGAATCCTGTGCATCATTCAAGAACCAAACATATTGAAATTAGTCACCACTTCATCAGGGATCATGTTACTAAAGGTGATATTGAACTCAAGTACATTGAGTCCAAATCAAATTTAGCTGACATTTTTACAAAACCACTCCCTGAAAGTGAATTTAGCAACTTACGACGAAAATTAGGGATGTGCTCAATAGACTAGGTTCTTTCAAAAAAATACTTTCAAAAATGGTTTTATCAAAGTATAAGTCAAATTTATTTGTTTTCAAAACTTGTCATTTTTAGATTTTCAAAAACAGTTTTTGCCTTAGACTAGTTTTGAATCCTTAGAAAGCATGTACCCATAGGACTAGTTTTTGAGCATCTCACCAACACCTTAGGCTTACCTTGCTTGTGTTTGACAAACATAGAAAGGGGTGAGATGCATAGGCCAACTGTCTGGACTTAAAATGCTTATTTCAGTGCATCAGCATAAGTCTGGACGTTAAATACAAATCAGACAGTAATCAGATTAAAGATAATCAGTCAAGTCATACACTGACCTTAATCTGACTAACCAAGTGAAAGCTACTATCTTCTGATAGTTAGTTAGTACCTAATTGGTTAGACAGCTGTTTAATTTTAAGATATCAAGTTCAAGGGGAGAAATTAATAGCAAAACTTGAAAGTTTAAATCCCATCTAATTTGTTTTAAACCTGAGTTTAAAAGTTGAATATAGCATATTTAAACTTATTCAGTTCTTGTAACATATGCTTGGAAATCTTTACACAGTTGAAAAGTGAAACTTGATTAACTTTATATCTTTCAAAAATTCAACTTGTCTCCCCCAAGTCATTTTGACTATTTTTTGGTGTTAAAAATTAAACCAAACTTAAATATATTCCAAAATCTAATTACTTTTTGCAGTAACTCAACACTTTGATTATTTACCCTTGCTTATTTTTTTTTTTTTTTTTTTGATGAATGCCAAAGGGGGAGGGTTAGGTGGTAGGTGGTTAAGTTAGCTAAACCAATTTGAAAATACAAACTAACTTTAAAAACCACATAAATGCATGTTGTTTCTTGCATATGTTAACACTAACTTAACCAGGTTGTCATTCCATCAAAAAGGGGGAGATTGTTGGTGCGGTTAGCACTAACGATTTAACCCAAGTTTTGATGAATGACAAATAGGTTAAGTTAGTTTTGTTGTTGTCTGACACTTTGATCGAGTGTGCAGGAGAAGTCCAGACAGGTCGACAGGCTGACCGGATGTCTGGCGCGAAGTCCAAGCGGGTCGACGGGCTGACCGGACGCTTGGCGAGAAGTCCAGCTAGGTCGACGGGCTGACCGGATAGTTGGCGAGAAGTCCAAGCGGGTCGACGGGCTGACCAGACGCTTGGCGAGAAGTCCAGACGGGTCGACGGGCTGACCGGACGTCTGGCAGGTAAGTGAGGTAAGTCACTGGAGGGGAGTGACTGTGAGGACGCGTTCCCGGGAAGGGGACATTAGGCGTCGATCCGGCTTAGATCCATTTCGGATGTCTAAGTCGAGATCGTGACTAGATTCCGGTCTCGGAAAGACGGAATCTAAGTCATACTCTTTTATCCATCTGTTGAACCTTAACTGTGCTAACAATCTGTTTTACAGGATACATATTTGCCTCGGACTAACTTTGTTTTGCAGGAAAAGGGAGTTTTCTGAAACAAGGTGGTCCGGGCGCCCGGAGGGGATCCGGGCGCCCGGAGGTCCGGGCGCCCGGAAGGCGAATTCTATCCAGCCGAGTCGTCACCACGTGGAGCATCATGGTTTGTGCAGCTACGTCACATTCCAGGCGCCCGGAAGGGATCCAGGCGCCTGGAACAGCATATAAAAGAAGCCCCAGACAGGAGCTTCAGTGGAAGGCAATTAAGCTGAGAACTCCTCTACTGCTAGTCTTGCTACTCGACGTTAAGTGCGACGCCAACAAAGTTCCGACAAAGTGCTACTTCGGTTTTTATTTAATTTCCTTGTCGGTATTGCTTTATTTTAACTTGCATTTCCTGTACTCATTCTGTAATCATATTTCGACTTGTTAGTGATTGCCCAACGAAAGTGGTCAAGGACCATGGGCCTTCGAGTAGGAGTCGTCACAGGCTCCGAACGAAGTAAAAACATCTGTGTCTATTTTATTTTTCCGCTGCGTTTATACTCATCTTTTTCGAATCGATATTCACCCCCCCCCCCCTCTATCGAATCTAACGGTCCTACATGACTAAGCTGTCATATCTTCTACCATACATCTGATTCCCATTCCCTCCACATGCCGATCGAAAGCTTTCGCCGGAAGGGCCTTAGTGAAAGGATCTGCCAGGTTATCCGCTGATGCAATCTTGTCGATGACAACTTCTCCTCTCTTCACGATATCTCGTATCAGGTGGTACTTGCGCTTTATATGTTTACTTGCCTTATGGGCTCGTGGTTCCTTCGAGTTTGCAACTGCACCGCTATTATCACAATAAATTGTGATGATTTTGGGCAAACCAGGAATCACATCTAAGTCCATTAGAAAGTTCCTGAGCCATACTGCTTCTTTAGCTGCCTCAGAGGTTGCTACATACTCAGCTTCCATGGTTGAGTCTGAAACACATTTCTGCTTAACACTCCTCTATGAAATGACTCCACCTCCTAAAGTAAACACATAGCCTGATGTAGACTTACTGTTGTCCCTATCTGATTGGAAATCTGAATCCGTGTAACCCACAGGGAGCAAATCGTCTGCTTGGTAAACTAGCATATAATCTCTAGTCCTTCTCAGGTACTTTAATATATGCTTTACCGTAGTCCAATGTCCTTGTCTAGGGTTACTCTGATATCTGCTAACCATGCCCACGGCAAAACAGATATCAGGTCTCGTAGATAGCATTGCATACATTAGGCTTCCTACAGCCGAAGCATAAGGAACTGCTTTCATGTCCTCTATCTCCTTTGATGTCTTCGGAGACATCTCTTTAGATAGAGCTACTCCATGCCTAAAAGGTAAGAAACCTTTCTTGGAATCCTGCATGCTAAAACGAGCAAGGACTGTATCTATATATGAAGCTTGGGACAGACACAACATTCTTTTCTTGCGATCCCTTATTACTTTGATCCCAAGAATGTGTGCACAATCTCCTAAGTCCTTCATATCAAATTGTTTGGACAACCATACCCTTACGTCTGATAATACCTTGACATTGTTGCCAATTAACAAAATATCATCTACGTATAGTACAAGAAATACTACCACGTTTTCGTTACACTTCTTGTATACACAAGACTCATCCAGACACTGAATAAATTCATATGACTGGATTACTTCATTAAACCGGATGTTCCAAGACCTTGAAGCTTGCTTCAGTCCATAAATGGACCGATTGAGCTTGCACACTAGATGCTCTTTGCCTTTTTCAATGAATCCTTCTGGTTGCTTCATATGGATGTTCTCTTCAAGACTTCCATTAAGGAAAGCTGTCTTGACACCCATTTGCCAAATTTCATAATCCATATGAGCAGCAATGGATAAGAGTATCTGGATAGACTTAAGCATGACTACCGGTGAAAAAGTCTCCTCATAATCGATTCTCTCTTTCTGAGTATACCCTTTCGCTACAAGCCTAGCTTTGAAGGTTTCTACCTTCCCGTCTGTCCCTCTTTTCCTTTTGTAGATCCACTTGCATCCAACGGCTTTTACACCATCAGGTGGTTCTACAAGCTCCCAGACCTTATTAGAGTACATAGACTCTATTTCAGAATTCATCGCCTTTTGTCAAAATGCTGCATCTATATCTTGGAGTGCTTCGTCATATGTCCGGGGATCAGGTTCATATTTACCCGGGATCAAGTCCGAAGACTCTCCCATAAACATGAATCTCTCAGGCTGCCTTACAACCCTCCCACTACGACGAGACACTGTCTGTGGTTGTGTATCATGTGTGACACGTGTTGCAGTCTCTTTTGGTACTTCATCTTGTACTGTTGGTACTAAAGTAGATGTGTCCTCTCTTAGTTCTTCTAAAATAACTTTACTACTGGGCTTGTGATCCATTATATAGTCTTCTTCTAAAAACTAAGCATTGGTGCTAACAATGACCTTCTGGTCTTTAGGACTATAAAATAAACCACCTTTCGTTCCTCTAGGATATCCCACAAACACGCGAACTTCTGTACGAGATTCTAACTTATCAGCATCTGGTTTCAGCACATGTGCTGGACTACCCTAAATCTGAATATGTCTTAGACTGGGTTTTCGCCCATTCCACAATTCTGTGGGAGTAGAAGAAACTGATTTAGAAGGTACTAAGTTCAGAACGTATACTGTTATTTCCAGAGCATATCCCCAAAACGAATTTGGTAATTCTGAATAACTCATCATCGATCTAACCATCTCCATAAGATTCTTAGTCCTTCGTTCTGCCACGCCATTCTGTTGGGGTGTTCCAGGTGCAGACAATTGGGATTGAATCCCGACCTCTGATAAGTAATTTCTAAACTCTCCTAAGAGGTATTCTCCACCACGATCAGACCGTAGTGTTTTGATACTTTTACCTAGTCGTTTCTCCACATCAGCCTTGTATTCTTTGAACTTATCAAAGCACTCGGACTTGCGGCGCATTAGGTAAATATATCCGTATCTTGAATAATCATCTATAAAAGAGACAAAATATTCAAAACCACCTCTTGCTTGGACAGACATAGGACCACACAAATCAGAATGAACCAATTCTAACACTTCTTTGGCTCTATACCCCTTGGCCTTGAACGGCCTCTTGGTCATTTTACCTTCCAAGCAAGATTCACAAGTTAGAAAATTTTTCAACTCTAATGAACCCAAAAATCCATTGGCTATAAGCCTCTGAATCCTACTTAAGTTAATATGACCAAGCCTTAGATGCCAAAGATATGCTTGGTTCATTTCCGAAGGTTCTTTTCTCTTATTTGAGTTAGAAGATGAGTTATAAATTTCCATGTTTTGCTTTGTGAGAGAAATTGGATTTAAAGTATACAAATTGCCAACTAATGCACCAGAACAGATAATCACTTTATTTCTCTTAATAACTACATCGTTACTAAAGGAAACTGAATATCTATCTAAAAACAGTTTAGAAACTGAAATTAAATTCTTTCTAAAACTGGGTACATAAAGACAATTTCTTCAAACCAAATTTCTATTTCTACTAAAAGATAAGTAGACGTCTCCCACTGCAACAGCTGCCACCTTAGTAGCATTGGCCATGTAGACGGTAATCTCTCCTTCAGATAGTCGTCGGGTTTCCTAGAACCCCTGCAAGGAATTGCAGACATGATCAGTGGCTCCCGTATCTACACACTAGGTGCTGGTAGATAACACCACTAAACATGTTTCAACAACTAGAGCATGAGATATACCTTTGTTTTGGTTCCTACGAAGACAGTCCGCCTTCCAATGTCCTGACTGCTTGCAGATGAAGCACTTGCCCTTCGGCTTCTTCACTCCAGCTTTAAATCCTGTACTGTGAGATTTATTGACTTTCTTTGCTGAGCCAGCTTGTTTCTTCTTCTTCTTTCCTCTCGGTTTAGAAGTAGAACCATTTTCAGCATAGTGAATTTGAGAATTATGACGAAATAATCCTTCTGCTGCTTGAAGTTCTTTCAGTAGTTCCGCTAATGAATATATCCACTTATTCATATTATAGTTCAGGCGGAACTGCTCAAAACTTCTAGGTAGCATTTGGAGGATCATATCGATCTAAGTTTCCCCATCAATTTCTCCTCCAAGGATCTGTATTTCGTTCAGATAAGCCATCATCTTTAGGATATGATCCCTCACAGGAGTACCCTCTTGCATGGTGGTTGTCATTATCTTTCTCATGGCTTCTTGCCTAGAAGCCCTATCCTGATGACCAAAGAGTTCCTTGAGATTGTTCATAATATCATAAGCTGTTGGTAAATCTTGATGATGATGTTGCAATACATTTGACATTGAAGCCAAAATGTAACACCACGTCATCTCATCTGCTTTTACCCATTTCCTATGATATTCAATCTCCTCTTGGGTAGATTCACCAGTAGGTGCTTCAGGGCAAGGCCTAGTCAGTACAAATTTATAGCTTTCAGCAGTAAGAACAATGTCTAGGTTCCTCTTCCAATCTATGTAATTAGGTCCAGTAAGTCTATTCTGTTGAAGTATGATGGACAGTGGGTTGAAAGTCATCCTAAGAATCACAAATAACTTTTGGTCAGAACTCTAAATTTAGAATAATATTGATTCCTCAAACAATACTATTTTAAATTAACCAACACCTCAAAACACCGTGAATTTTGTATGCCACGATAGTGTGGACGTATACAAATTCAACATTTGTAAAAGAAGGGTTTTAACCCATTAATTTTATTATCTTGTCAACCTAACTTTTTGACAAATAAAATTAATAGTTGGTGTCTTTTGGTCACACAAATAACAGCAGTGACTCCGATGGGGAGGATACTATTAGATGTGCCTAAGTGTATACCATTACTTGACACTAAGTCCATTAATAAGATTATGCCCCTTCCGATGGGGAAGATCACACGCTCTTAATTAACTTCCTATAGTCATCCAAAATGGAAGTCTGTTCTAGTGATCCACAAACAAGCTCATCCGATATGGAGGAAGGCACTCAGAGCCAACGCGCAAGCTTGTTTGCATCACTTACAAATCAGTAATGGAGACTATGGGATTTACTTAAAAATCCCTCTCCCACTTAGTTATTTATAAATGAGGAATTTTAACTATGCTAGCCTACTAAACATGTATACTAACATGCACACACAGCACAATATAAAAGCAATAAATAGAAAATCTAATTTTCAACTATTATGACTTTTATCTATAGTTGTCATCCGTGTGTTGTCATCCTAAGCTGCTGCCATATTAGGCCACCGCCACTGGGTCTAGCTGTCGCATCCATCTTGCTCATTGTTCCACTGCGCCTCTGGTCCTCAGAAGATTTCACGCTTTGCAAGATTCGATCCGCGACATAAATAGAATTTTACAATTTTGATCCTATATTCCATAAAAGGAATGTACATGTATCTAGATCAAAAATAAAATCCTAATAAAACTAAATACAGCTCCTGCTGTATTTTATAACACAATCATGCACACACATATAAATGCCCTTGACATGTCCAAGGGTCCAATCACACACATAAAACTATAAGCCGTAATAGTTGGATCCTGCATCCACAAAGTTAGCACATCCTACTATTATCCTGCCTAAATTATGTATGACATGTGCATAATTAAACTAATACCAAATACACAGAGGCAAAACTCTAGCTCTGATACCAATTGTTGGTTGCTACTCGGAAAACCTAGAGGTTCCACTATACAAAAATTTTATACAAAGGTCTGAACCTTTTCCTAGCTACCATGTGTTCTTTTAAATTAAATTTTGGATCGCCTGCGGAACTTAACACGTTTGATCCAAAACTTAATCTATTTGTTCTTTTAGGTTTAGACTTGGATCTCCTGCGGAACTTAACACGTTCGATCCAAATCACCTAAGTTATTAATTCCATTAAATATTAATTTCCATAATTGGTTTCCAGTACTGACGTGGCGAGGCACATTGCCTTCTTGGATATGGGAACAACCACCACCGACTAGAAAAAATCTTTTAAGGAAAGCTAATATTTAATTTCCTAAAATAACTTTAGGTTAACCGAAAGGAACAATCAAATACAAGGAAAAGAAGAAAACATAAGAACACTACATCGAAAATAAATTCGAAATACTAGAATCGTAAGCCTCTTGTATTTGATATTATTTCCAAAAATAACTAGTATGATGCGGAAAGGAAAAATTACTAGTTGTACCTTTTAGAAACACCTCTTGATCTTCTACCGTATTCCTCTTCTAACCTCGGACGTTGTGTGGGCAATGATCTTCCGATATGAGAAACCACCAAAGCACCTTCTTCTCCTCCTTGCTAGGTTCGGCCAAAACACAAGCTTCACCAAGGAAGAAGAAAAACCCCAACCAAGCTCCAAGGGATGCAAGCTTTCTCTCCTTCTTCTTCTTCTTCTCCAAGTAGTATACGGCCACCACAAGAGCTCCAAGGGAGAGGAAGGATTCGGCCACCACAAAGAGGAAGAGAGGGAGAGAGGATGGTCGGCCACAACACCAAGGAAAAGAGGGAGAAAATAATAGAGGTTGTCTCTCTTGAAGGCACCCCAACCCCCTCTTTTATATTCCTTAGCCTTGGTAAATTAGGATATTTAATTACAATAAATTTCTTTAATTTTCCTTGACATGAATTAATTGAGAAAAATAAAATAAAATTTCCCAATTAATCTTGTAATGGCCGGCCACAATCAAAAGGGCAAATTAGGAGAGTTTCAATCAACAAATTAAAACTTCTTAATTTGTTTCCAGAAATTTTAAAAATAAAATTTTTCTTCAAAAATCCATTCATGGTTGATAAAAATAAATTTCTATAATTTTAATTTTTCAATAGTGAATAATTTTCAAAGAGAAAATAAAATATCTTTCCAATCTACAAATAAGGAAAGAGATCTAATCTCTTTCTTTAATCTTTTGTAGATCCTTTTAAGAGAGATATTTTAATTTTAATTCTCTTCAATAAATTATATCTTCCACATAATAAAAATTAAAAATTAAAATTCTTTTTAATTTAATGGGGGCCGGCCACCTAAGCTTGGGTTCAAGCTAGGGCCGGCCACCCATGAATCAAGGCTTGGTCGGCCCTAGCTTGAACCACAAGCTAGCTTGGTTGGCCCCCTTATCATGGGTATGAAGGTGGGTATAGGTGGGTATAGTACTCTATAAATAAGAGGCTATGATAGGGACAGAGAGGAGGAATTGGTTTTAGTCTCCCGATAAAATTAAGCATCCCGTGTTCGTCCCGAACACACAACTTAATTTTATCAATAATAATTCATTCCACTAGAGAATTATTATTGAACTACCGCACCAATCCCAAATTATATTTTTGGGCTCCTTCTTATTATGAGTGTGTTAGTCTCCCTGTGTTTAAGATATCGAATGTCCAATAATTAAGTGAGTTACTGACAACTCATTTAATTAATATCTTAGTCCAAGAGTAGTACCACTCAACCTTATCATCATGTCGGACTAAGTCCACCTGCAGGGTTTAACATGACAATCCTTATGAGCTCCTCTTGGGGACATTATCAACCTAGTATCTCTAGGATACAATTTCCTTCTATAATCAACAACACACACTATAAGTGATATCATTTCCCAACTTATCGGGCTTATTGATTCATCGAACTAAATCTCACCCATTGATAAATTAAAGAAATAAATATCAAATATATGTTCTTGTTATTATATTAGGATTAAGAGCACACACTTCCATAATAACTAAGGTCTTTGTTTCTTTATAAAGTCAGTATAAAAGAAACGACCTCTAATGGTCCTACTCAATACACTCTAAGTGTACTAGTGTAATTATATAGTTAAGATAAACTAATTCCTAATTATACTACGACCTTCCAATGGTTTGTTCCTTTCCATTTTGGTTGTGAGCTACTGTTTATAATTTATAAGGTACTGATAACATCATCTTCTGCATGTGACACCACATACTATGTTATCTACAATATAAATTAATTGAAGAACTACAAACAAATGTAGATAATTTGACCAAATGTGATTCTTTATTCAAAATAAATGTTTACAAAAGCTTAAGCTTTCAGTATACACTCTAACAGAAACATATTTAGCAGTGCTATCTACCGGTACCTAGTGTGTAGATACGGAAGCCACTGATCATGTTTACAATTCATTGCAGGGGTTCCAGGAAATCAGACGACTACATAAAGGGGAGATCACCGTCTATATGGACAATGCTACTGTAACACACAAAAATTCTCAAATAAATTTTAGAAATATTCTATTATTTTTCTAGAATTTTAGAATATTTTTATGGAATTTTTGGAGTAGCAGAAGTAGTAAAATTAAATAAAAACATAAAATAGCCTAAGCGGGAATTGAACCCGCGACCTATTAGACCCTATAACTTATAGCATGACTCTAGTAACCAGGTGGCCCCAGTAGGGGTGTGCTGAAAGAAGAGGAGAGAAATTATATTTATGATTTAGTTGAGTGATATTAATCACTTAATATAAATAGGGAATTTAAGTGAGGGTTTATAATTTTTGGGATCGGCAACTTCTCTTCTCCCTCACCCTCACCCGCCGCCTCTTCCTCTTCCTCACCCTCTCGGCACACCAAGCCCCAAGAGAACTAGGGTTCCACCCCTAGGGTCGTAGGAGCACCTTCCGGCGATGACTCCAATACGAGGACGCTCTTCGCCGCGAGAAGAATGTGTAGACGTAAGAAGATCGCCGAAGAGATATTTTTCTCTGGAAAACCTAGCGATCAGAATTGTAAGAAACCTAGCGCAGGAAGTAAGTAACCCCTCACCTGTAGTATAAGTAGTTAATCATACGTTTTTATGCTTTCAGTTCAGCCATATACGTGATTGTTAGTTCAGGAGAGTTAGAGCACACCAAGTGTTTGATAAAATGACTAGTACAATTAAATGCTACAGTAGGCATTTTAATAGCTCAGTTAAATGCCCTAGATGCATTTTAAATAGCATGTTAAATCTTGCTTCCGTTTACATGGGACTACAGTCCAATGAGTGGGCTCCCATAGTCACCTCTAGGTTCAGATAACCTAGTAAGAGAAAGATAAGATAAATTAGCTCAAGAATCAATATTTTACTTTATTAGTGGCACTGTACTGGACTTTTAGTTGTCCTTGGGTTGGACTCCCATAGTCGTCCCTAGGTTTAAATAACCTAGTAAACCCTACTAGATTCGGGACTAGCTACCTCGGATCTAGTTAGGGATGCGCGCATAGCAAGTATAGATGTCAGGCCCATCAGCAACATGATTATTATTTTTATCTATTATGACAATAGTTTTCAAAACTTCACAAATTATTTATGTGAATGTAGTTCAAAATCAGCATTAGCTTAGCATCGGTATAACTCAGCTTATATATCAATTCAGTTCTTCTTTTGGTATAACAAGATGGTTTTATGATTAGTAATTGTTTGCCATGACTCATATTTCAGTATGCCATGTTTTAGCGTTTTCAGCATGAAAATTAGTATGTGTTTCAAATAACATCTTTTAAAAGCATGATTTCATCGAATGCATGTTTTGTGAGGTAGATGGTTCTTACTAAGCTCCCAAGCTTATAGTTTCCTTTTCCTTATACTGTAGATACAGGTAAAAGGAAGATGGATTAGCGGAGGCTGGAGGTCAATGTGTCAAGATGTGTGTGAGAAGGAACTTGGAATGAAGACTCCCTGGGATTAGCAAGTTTAAAGAATTAGAACTCTTTATATTTCATTTCTCCGCACCTTTTTAATGTTTAAATGTTATGAATTATGAAAGTATTCACTATGCCATGCCTAGACTTCTAGTTACCTTGATGTTAGATGATAAACTATGAATAATTATATGCTTAGTATTATTCTAATATTTATTGGTTGATACATTTTCATTGTAAATAGTTTAGTGGTGGAATGCAGCAAAAATCGTAGAAATCAGAGCTCTAATCGATCAGTTGATCGATTGAAGGGTTCCCAATCGATCATCCGATCGATTGGGAAGTGATTTCTCGCGTACAGAGAGCTGATGAATCGATCAGCTGATCGATTGGCCATGGATCGATCAACCGATCGATCGGAAAGAAATTCCCGCGAACAGAGAGCTGCTGAGTCGATCAGCTGATCGATCGGTCCAGGCTGGATCGATCAGCCGATCGATTCAGAAAAGACCTCCGTGCACAGAAGCACGTTGGATCGATCAGTGGATCGATTGAAGCCTTTCAATCGATCGATTCCCAGCTTCAATCGATTGGGAAGGCTGATTTCGGTTGGAAACCTCTGATTTCAGCTCCTTAATCATAGGGGTTATTAGGGTAGTGTTAGTGGCATGTTTAGATTGCATAAATGTCTAGTTTTAGCATGAAGATGATGCCAAGCCATGGTTCCACTCATAAGCTTAGAAATTATCAAAGCATGTTCAATTTCCTAGAGACATGTATTAAATAACTTAGTATGAGTGCTATTGTAGGTATCACCCTTTAGCATATGAACAACCCCAAAAATGTATTTTGAGCATTAAATTCCAGATTTTATAACAATTAGTAGAATTTTTAATTAGTTCAGCTTTTCGCACAAAATAGTTTAGCAAATGTAACCCCCAGCCTTACAGTTAGGAGGCGGGGCGTTACAGAGTGGTATCAGAGCAAGTTTCATACCTCCTCTACACACACATCAGCATTGAACCTGCAGCTTCCAAGTAAGAATACCTCTCATTTTATTTATGTTCCTTACTTTCATGTTTATAGATAACTGAAGCATGTTCATATATGATAGCATCTAACATGATATTAGTAGTTATATAAACATGATTGTATTAGTTATGTATATCCTCTATCTCTCTAGAAAATAGTACGAGGACGCCCAGCTAGAAAGGCACCAACTACTGAGCCCCAACATGAGGCAGATAGCTCAATGCCTCCCCTAGACCTTACAGAGGTAGTGGCTCAGTTACAGAAACAACTAGCTGAACAACAATAGGAGATAGTCACCTTAAGGGCTAATCAATAGACCACTTCCACTGCCACCCCGGAACCTAACATAGCAACCCCAGTAGTTACTGAGATCCCACCAGTCCAACCTACAGCACCAGTAGCCCCAACAGCAGGGGCAAGGAGAGAAGCCTATCTAATCTAGTGGTAGAAAATCAAGCCAGAGAACTTCTCAGGCACCAGTGAACCGTGGGATGCCCAAGCCTGGTTCAAAACACTGGAGAGTACGATGGAGCTCCTGGACTGGCCAGAGCATGAAAAGGTGAAATGCGCCTCCTTCTGCCTGGCAGGAGACACACGTATGTGGTGGGAGAGGATTAGAGTGAAGCGCCCAATGAACCAGATGACATGGGCAGACTTTGAAAGAAAATTCTTTAAGGAGTTCTTCCACATGCGGGTCACAAACTGCCACTACGACGAGTTCACTGAATTTCGTCAGAGCAACCTTTCAGTTGAGGAGGCCGTTAAGAAGTTCAACAGGCTGGCTTGTTTGTGTCGTGAGCTAGTCAGCACCGAAAGAGAACGAGTCCGGTTGATGCTCAAAATGCTAAGGCCGGAAATAGCACTGAATGTGGTTAGCGACATCCATAAGCCGCAAACCACTGAAGAACTGGTGAGTAGTGCTCTGATCACCGAGCATTACCAGGACAACATCAAGCAGCAGAAGCAGGTCTTCTCAAAGTCCAAAGGCCAAGGAGGCTCAGGTACTCAGAAACACCAGAGCCACAGCTCTAACTGGAAAGGGAACTCCAGTCACAAACGTAAACCAGGGAGTTACCCAAAAGGAGGACCAGCTAGTAAACAACCTAGCTATCCCAAGTGTTCTACTTGTGGGAAATTCCACCCAGGAGTTTGTCGCAAGGGCACATGAGGATGCTTCGAATGTGGCCAGGAAGGACATATGGCCAAACAATGCCCGAACAAGACTAGCTCCCCCCCCCTCCACAGTCGATTCAGTACGGAGGCAAGCCAGCACAGTTGCACCAGATGCAGGCTGCTTTAGATGGTCCACACATCAGCCAGGGCTGACTAGAAGCCCCCTCAGCCACGATGAACGCGAGAATCTACTCACTAACCAGAGAGGATTTAGCGAATGCCTCGACAGTTGTTACAGGTCATATTAGTATTTTACAGCAAAGTGCAACTGTCTTATTCGATACTGGGGCAACCCATTCTTATATATCCAGGACTTTCGCCGAAAAGTTGGCAATATCTCCAGAGGTACTCAGTGGTCAGTTTTTGACAACACTACCTTCAGGAGAAATCATGGCATCCACGCACTGGCTCCGAGCAGTGCCAATCATTATAGCGGACAGAGAACTCTTTGGTGATCTTATAGTGCTAGATATGGCTGACTATGATGTCATCTTGGGAATGGACCTTCTGATCAAGTACGGTGCCTCCAAAGAGTGTCGTAACCAAAAAGTTGTATTCCAACCTGAAGCAGGAGTGTAGTTTGGGTACATCGGGGAACCAAAGAGAAAGGCCAAGAAGTTTCTCTTAGCTCTAAAACACAAAAACTATTGGATTCAGGATGTCCGGGATTCCTAGCACATGTAGTCAGTGCTAGTCAGGACAAGAACCAAAAGCTAGAAGAGGTTCGAGTCATATGTGACTACCCAGCAGTCTTCCCTGAGGAGTTACCAGGCCTAGCACCAGATAGGGAGATTGAATTTGAGATAGAACTCATCCTCGGTACGAATCCCATCTCCAAAGCACCCTACCACATGGCTCTAACAGAACTGAAGGAACTTCAGGAGCAACTACAGGAGTTGCTTGACAAGGGTTTCGTACGCTTTAGTTACTCACAATGGGGAGCTCCTGTATTGTTCGTGAAGAAGAAGGACGGGAGCATGCGCCTGTGTATAGACTACCGGGCACTAAACCAAGTCACGATTAAGAACAGGTATCCTCTGCCCAGGATAGATGACCTGTTTGATCAGCTAAAGGGAGCAGCAGTGTTCTCTAAAATAGACCTCAGATCGGGATATCACCAGGTGAGAGTTAAAGAAGGTGATATACCTAAGACAGCTTTCAGGGCCAGATACGGACATTATGAGTTCGTAGTCATGCCCTTTGGCGTGACGAATGTTCCAGCTACTTTCATGGACCTCATGAACAGAGTATTTAGAGAATACCTAGATAAGTTTGTTATCGTGTTCATCGATGACATTTTTATCTATTCTGGAACTCAGGAAGAACACACATAGCACCTGAAGATAGTACTGCAGACCCTTTAGCAGAACCAGCTGTATGCCAAGTTCACGAAATGTGAATTCTGGCTCGATCAAGTATCCTTCTTGGGTCACATCATCTCCAAGGATGGTGTTATGGTAGACCCTAGTAAGATAGAGGCTGTGAATAACTGGAAAAGACCTAAGAACGCCAGTGAAATCAAAAGCTTTCTAGGATTAGTAGGCTATTACAGAAAATTTGTAGAGGATTTCTCCAGGATAGCCTCCCCACTAACAACTCTCACCAGGAAGAACAGAAAATTTCAGTGGACAGAGGACTGTGAGAACAGCTTTATCGAGCTCAAAAGGAGATTGACCAGTGCTCCCATTTTGACTCTGCCAGAAAACACAGACAGCTTTGATATTTACAGTGATGCCTATAAATTGGGACTAGGAGCAGTACTGATGCAAAATGGCAAGGTGATCGCCTATGCCTCTAGACAACTCAAGGACTACGAGAGGAACTACCCTACTTATGACCTTGAGCTTGCATTAGTTGTCTTCGCCCTCAAAATTTGGAGACATTATTTGTATGGAGCTCAGTGTAGAGTGTATACAGATCATCAGAGTCTGAAGTACTTTTTCACCCAAAAGGATCTGAATATGCGACAGCGCAGATGGCTCAAGCTGGTCAAAGACTATGACATAGACATCCTCTACTACCCAGGAAAAGCCAATAAGGTGGCAGATGCACTTAGCAGGAAGTCCAGTGCCACCTTACTATCCCTATCAGCCATGTCACCGCCCCTACAAAAGGAAATTATAGATTTCAGTCTCAAACTTATAGTTGGATAGCTCTCTACTATGACCTTACCATCTACCCTGCTTGGTGACATCTAGACAGCTCAGGGTCAGGACCCTGAAATTCAGAAAATCAAGCAAGGGTTAGCAGAATCAGAAAGTGGAGAGTTCAGAGTATCTGATAGTGGGGTATTGTATTTTGGTGACAGACTATGCATTCCAGATCAGGAGGAACTACGGAGGAAGATCCTAGATGAGGCTCACAGGACTCCTTATGCGATGCATCCTGGTTCAACCAAGATGTACCAAGACCTAAAGAGACGTTTTTGGTGGCCTGAGATGAAAAGAGACATCGCTAGATATGTTAGTACCTGTCTGACCTGCTAGAGGGTCAAGACAGAACACCAGAGACCAAGAGGAGTTCTACAGCCTATTCAGATTCCAGAATAGAAGTGAGAGGATATTTCCATGGATTTCATAGTGGGGCTACCCAGAACCACGAATAGTTTTGATGTCATCTGGGTAATAGTCGACATATTGACTAAATCAGCCCACTTCTTAGCTATCAGGATATCCTACTCCATGGAGCAACTAGCTCAGTTGTATCTCAAGGAGATTGTCAGACTGCATGGAGTTCCACAGACCATTATTTCAGACAGAGACAGTAGATTCACGTCAAACTTCTGGGAGTGTGTACAGTCAGCATTGGGCACCAGGTTAAAGTTTAGCACAGCTTTCCATCCTCAGACAGATGGTCAGACGGAGCGAGTAAATCAGGTACTCGAAGATATGCTCCGAGCGTGTGCCGTAGACTTCAAGGGAAGTTGGTGTAAATATCTGTGTTTAGCAGAATTTGCATACAACAATAGCTATCAGGACACTATCGATATGGCACCCTACGAGGCTCTCTACAGGCGGAGGTGTAAATCTCCAATCTGGTGGTATGAAAGTGGTGAACAGAAAGAACTAGAACTTCAGACAGATCTAGTAGCAGATACCACAGCAGTTATATAGCAGATCCGCCTGAGGATAGAGACAACTCAGAGCCGCCAGAAAATCTATGCTGATACACGGCGTCGACCCTTAGAGTTTTCAGTGGGTGATACAGTATTCCTCTGAGTGGCTCCCATGAAGGGAGTAATGCATTTTGGGAAGGGCAAATTAAGTCCCAGATATGTGAGACCGTACCTTATCACCAGAAGAGTTGGCAAGGTAGCATATGAGCTAGAGCTACCCCAGGAGATGTCAGCTATCCATAACGTATTTCATGTCTCTATGCTGAAGAAGCGTATCCCAGATGCCACCCAGGTGATTGAGCCCCAGTCAGTACAAGTCCGTGAAGACCTCAGCTATGACAGTTGGCCTATTCAGATAATAGACCGAGCAGTTAAGAAATTATAGAACAAGGAGGTACCATTAGTAAAAGTCATTTGGCAAAATCACACCGCAGAAGAGGCAACTTGAGAGACAGAAGCTAGTATGAGACAGAAGTACCCAGAGTAATTTTAAGTTCGAGGATAAACCTTTTATAACATATGAGGGATTGTAACACCAAAAAATTCTCAAATAAATTTTAGAAATATTCTATTATTTTTATGAAATTTTAGCATATTTTTATGGAATTTTTGGAATAGCAGAAGTAGCAAAATTAAATAAAAACATAAAATAGCCTAAGTGGGAACTAAACTAGCGACCAAGTAGACCCTACAACTTATAGCATGACTCTAGTAACCAGGTGACCCCAGCAGGGGTGTGCTGAAAGAAGAGGAGAGAAATTATATTTATGATTTAGTTGAGTGATATTAATCACTTAATATAAATAGGGAATTTAAGTGAGGGTTTATAATTTTTGGGATCGGCAACTTCTCTTCTCCCTCACCCTCACCCGCCGCCTCTCCCTCTTCCTCACCCTCTCGGCACACCAAGCCCCAAGAGAACTAGGGTTCCACCCCAAGGGTTGTAGGAGCACCTTCCGGCGATGACTCCGATACAAGGACGCTCTTCGCCACGAGAAGAACGTGTAGACATAAGAAGATCGCCGAAGAGATCTTTTTCTCGGGAAAACCTAGCGATCAGAATTGTAAGAAACCTAGCGCAGGAAGTAAGTAACCTCTCACCTGCAGTATAAGTAGTTAATCATATGTTTTTATGCTTTCAGTTCAGCCATATACGTGATTGTTAGTTGAGGAGAGTTAGAGCACACCAAGTGTTCGATAAAATGACTAGTACAATTAAATGCTACAGTAGGCATTTTAATAGCTCAGTTAAATGCCCTAGATGCATTTTAAATAGCATGTTAAATCTTGCTTCCGTTTACATGGGACTACTGTCCAATGGGTGGGCTCCTATAGTCACCTCTAAGTTCAGATAACCTAGCTCTAGGTTCAGATAACCTAGTAAGAGCAAGATAAGATAAATTAGCTTAAGAATCAGTATTTTACTTTATCAGTGGCACTGTACTAGACTTTTAGTTGTCCTTGGGTTGGGCTCCCATAGTCGTCCCTAGGTTTAGATAACCTAGTAAACCCTACTAGATTCGAGACTAGCTACCTCGGGTCTAGTTAGGGATGCGCGGATAGCAAGTACAGATGTCAGGCCCATCAGCAGCATGATTATTATTTTTATCTATTATGACAATAGTTTTCAAAACTTCACAAATTAGTTATGTGAATGTAGTTCAAAATCAGCATTAGCTTAGCATCGGTTTAACTCAGCTTATATATCAATTCAGTTCTTCTTTTGGTATAACAAGATGGTTCTATGATTAGTAATTGTTTGCCATGACTCATATTTCAGTATGCCATGTTTTAGCATTTTCAGCATGAAAATTAGTATGTGTTTCAAATAACATCTTTTAAAAGCATGATTTCATCAAATGCATGTTTTGTGAGGTAGATGGTTCTTACTAAGCTCCCAAGCTTATAGTTTCCTTTTCTTTATACTGCAGATACAGGTAAAAGGAAGATGGATTAGAGGAGGTCAATGTGTCAAGATGTGTGTGAGAAGGAACTTGGAATGAAGACTCCTTGGGACTAGCAAGTTTAAAGAATTAGAACTCTTTATATTTCATTTCTCCACACCTTTTTAATGTTTAAATGTTATGAATTGTGAAAGTATTCACTATGTCATGCCTAGACTTGTAGTTACCTTGATGTTAGACGATAAACTATGAATAATGATATGCTTAGTATTATTCTAATATTTATTGGTAGATACATTTGCATTGTATATAGATTAGTGGTGGAATGCAGCAGCAATTGCAGAAATCAGAGCTCCAATTGATCAGTTGATCGATTGGAGGGTTCCCAATCAATCATCTGATCGATTGGGAAGTGATTTCTCGCGTACAGAGAGCTGATGAATCGATCAGCTGATCGATTGGCCATGGATCAATCAGCCGATCGATCGGAAAGAAATTCCCGTGAACAGAGAGCTGCTGAGTCGATCAGCTGATCGATCAGTCCAGGCTGGATCGATCAGCCGATCGATTTAGAAAAGACCTCCGTGCACAGAAGCACATTGCATCGATCAGTGGATCGATTGAAGCCTTTCAATCGATCGAGTCCCAGCTTCAATCGATTGAGAAGGCTGATTTCGGTTGGAAACCTCTAATTTTAGCTCCTTAATCATAGGGGTTATTGGGGTAGTGTTAGTGGCATGTTTAGATTGCATAAATGTCTAGTTTTAGAATGAAGATGATGCCAAGCCATGGTTCCACTCATAAGCTTAGAAATTATCAAAGCATGTTCAATTTCCTAGAGACATGTATTAAATAACTTAGTATGAGTGCTATTGTAGGATGTTGCATGAAAAGTTCATATTTCACCCTTTAGAATATGAACAACCCCAAAAATGTATTTTGAGCATTAAATTCCAGATTTTATAGCAATTAGTAGAATTTTTAATTAGTTCAGCTTTTCGCACAAAATAGTTTAGCAAATGTAACCCCCGGCCTTACAGTTAGGAGGCGGGGTGTTACAGCTACGAAAGTTAATAGACGATGGACCTTTAGGTTCATTAGTAGTGGAAAACTTTCCGACCTGCGAGTCTTGCTTGGAAGGAAAAATGACCAAGAGGTCTTTTAAGGTAAAGGGGTATAGAGCCAAAGAAGTGTTGGAATTGGTTCATTCTGATTTGTGTGAGCCTATAACTATCCAGGCAAGAGGTGGTTTCAAATATTTTATCTCTTTTATAGACGACTATTCGAGATATGGGTACATTTACTTGATTCGTCGTAAGTCTGAGTGCTTTGATAAGTTCAAAGAGTACAAGGCTGATGTGGAGAAATGTCATGATAAAAGTATCAAGATACTACGATCTGATCATGGTGGAGAATACCTCTTAGGAGAGTTTAGGAGTTACTTATCAGAGGTCGGGATTCAATCCCAATTGTCTGCACCTGGTACACCCCAACAGAATAGTGTGGCGGAACAAAGGAATAGGACTCTTATGGAAATGGTTAGATCAATGATGAGTTATTCAGAATTACTAAATTTGTTTTGGGGATATGCTCTGGAAACAACGGTGTACATTCTGAACTTGGTACCTTCTAAGTCAGTACCCTCTACACCCACAGAATTATGGAGAGCGTAAGCCTAGTTTGAAACACATTCGAATTTGGAGTAGTCTGGCACATGTGCTGATAAGTTGAATCACATATAGAAGTTCGCTTGTTCGTGGGGTATCCTAGAGGAACGAAAGGTGATTTGTTTTATAGTCCTAAAGATCATAAGGTCATTGTTAGCACCAATGCTCGATTTTTAGAAGGGTAATATGTAATGAACCACAAGCCCATGAGTAAAATTATTCTTAAGGAAATAAGAGAGGACACTTCTACTTTAGTGCCAACGATACAAGATGAGATACCACAAGTAACAACAACGCGTGTCATAAATGATGCACAATTACAAGTAGTGTCTCGTCGTAGTGGGAGAGTTATTAGACAACCTGATAGATTCATGTTTTTGGGAGAGTCTTTGGACTTGATCCTTGGTGAACATGAAGGACATATGATGAAGAACTCCAAGATAAAGATGCAGCATCTTGGCAAAGTACAATGAACTCTGAAATAGAATCAATGCATTCTAATCAGGTCTGTGAGCTTGTAGAACCACCAAATGGTGTAAAAATGATTGGATGTAAATGGGTCTACAAAAGGAAAAGAGGAACAGACGAGAAGGTGGAAACCTATAAAGCGAGGCTTATTGAGAAGGGGTATACTCAGAAAAAGGAATCGATTATGAGGAAACCTTTTCGTCGGTACCCATGCTTAAGTCTATCCGGATTCTTTTATCTATTGATGCTCATATGAGGTTTGGCAAATGGATATCAAGACAGCTTTCCTTAATGGAAGTCTTGAAGAAAACATATATATGAAGCAACCAGAGGGATTCATTGCGAAAGGCAAAGAGTATCTGGTATGTAAGCTCAATCGGTCCATATTATGGACTAAAGCAAGCTTTGAGATCTTGGAACATCCAGTTTGATGAAGTGATCCAGTCTCATGGATTCATTTAGTGTTTGGATGAGTCTTGTGTATACAAGAAAAATGACGAAAACGTGGTGGTATTTCTTGTACTATACGTAGATGACATTTTTCTCATTGGCAATAATGTCAAAGTGTAGTCAAACTAAGGGTATGGTTGTCCAAGCAATTTGATATGAAGGACTTGAGAGAATGTGGACATATTCTTGGGATCAAAGTAATAAAGAATCGTAAGAAAAGGATGTTATGCTTATCCCAAGCTTCATACATCGATATTATCCTAGCTCGTTTTAGCATGCAAAACTTCAAGAAAGGTTTTCTACCTTTTCGGCATGGAGTACGTTTATCTAAAGATATGTGTCCTAAGACACCAAAGGAGATAGAGGAGATGAAGGCAGTTCCTTATACTTCGGCTGTAGGAAACCTAATGTATACGATGCTATGTATGAGATCGGATATCTATTTTACCGTGGGCATGGTTAGCAGATATCACAGTAACCCAGGACCGGGACATTAGACTGTCGTAAAGCATATATTAAAGTACTTGAAAAGGACTAGAGATTATATGTTGGTTTACTAGGCAGATGATTTGCTCCCTGTGGGTTACACGAATTTGGACTTCCAATCAGATAGGGACAGTAGTAAATCAACCTCGGGGTATGTGTTTACTTTGGGAGGTGGAGTCATAGTATGGAGAAGTGTTAAGCAGAAATGCGTTTCAGACTCCACCATGGAAGCTGAGTATGTGGCAGCCTATGAGGCAGCCAAAGAAGTTGTATGGCTCAGAAACTTCTTGATGAACTTAGATATAATTCCTAGTTTGCCCAAAGTTATCACAATTTATTATGACAACAGTGGTGCAGTAGCAAACTCGAAGGAACCACGAACCCATAAGGCAACTAAACACATTGAGCGTAAGTACCACCTGTTACGAGACATCATAAAATGAGGAGAGGTTGTTGTCGCCAAGATTACATCAGCAGATAACCTTGCAGATCCTTTCACTAAGGCCCTTCCGGTGAGAGATTTTGATAGGCATGTTAAGGGGATGAGAATCATATATATGGCAGCATTTATGGCAACATAGTCTTTTAGTATAAGTGAGAGATTATTGGGATGTATATGTTGGCGCTACTTGGAATTCCGTTCTGTTTCCCCTGTACAGAAATTTATACAAGCACAGAACTTTTTCTAGCAACCCATGTGTTTTTCAGAAGTTAAACTTGGATTACAAATGAAACTTAACATTATTAATCCAAGTTCAACCCATGTGTTCATCAGAAGTTAAACCATATTATAGAAGTTGATTAAATATCTATTTCAAGGATTGACTTCCAGGTCGTTGGCGAGGCATTCGGCCTTCTTGGGTATGGGATCATCCATCACTTCCTAGTCAAATCCTTTCAAAAAAATTGAATATTTAAACTCCTTACAGTAAATCCTAGGCTAAACTACAGAGACCTCAATCAAAGCACAAGATCGCTAGCCTCTTGTGATGCTATTTTAGGATCCATACAAAGGAAAAATAAACTAGTATACAGTGGAAACAATTAACTAGTTATACCTTTCTTTGTAGCTTAAAGACCTCTTGATCTTCTGTTGTATTCCGGTCCTCCTCTTGGACGTCGTGTGGGTGACAATCTACCAAGATGCAAAAACCACCCAAGTCCTTCTTTCTTTTAAATCTCTCTTTTAGATTTCCTATTGTGGATGGCTACACAAGGAAAGTTTTAAAATTAAAAATCCCTCTTTTAAACATTGTAGATGGCTACAAAAATGAAAGATTTTTAAATTTAAACCTCTCTTTTAAATCATGGTTACAAAAAAAAAAAAGTTTTAACAAAAATAAAATCTCTCTTTTAAACCATTGTAGATGGCTACAAAAAGAAAGAATTTTTTAAAATTTAAAACTCTCTTTTAAAACCATGTGGATGGCTTCAAAAAAGAAAAATTTTTAAAATTTAAAATCTCTCTTTTAAAATATTATAGATGACTGAAAAAGAAAGATTTAAAAAAATTAAAAACCCACTTTTAAACCCATCTTGGTCGACCCCTTGCTTGGCCACCAAGGAAGGATGTGGCCGGCCATAAGGATGACTTGGGTGGATGTGAGGCTTTATACATATAGGCTATAACAGGGACCTAGAGGAGGAATTGGTTTTGGCCTCCTGATGAGCTTGAGCTTCCTGTGTTCGACCCGAACACTCAACTCAAGTTCATCAATAATAACTCATACCACTAAAGAGTTATTATTGAACTACCGCACCAATCTCATATTATATTATGGGCTCCTTCTTATCATGAGTGTGTTAATCTCCCTGTGTTTAAGATATCGAATGTTCAATTAACATATAGCTCCAAGAGTAGTACCACTCAACTTCATTGTCATGTTGAAACTAAGTCCATCTGCAGAGTTTACAAGACAATCCTGATGAGCTCCTCAAGGGGGCATCATCATCCTAATAAATAAGACACAGTTTCCTTCTATAATCAACAACACACCATATAAATATTATTATTTCCCAACTTATCGGGTCTATTGATATAACGAATAAATCTCGCCCTTTGATAAATTAAAGAAATAAATACTAAGTACATGTGCTTGTTATTATATCAGGATTAAGAGTACGCATATCCATAATAACAGAGGTTCTGTTCTTTTATACAGTCAGTATAAAAGGAACAACCTCAAATGGTCCTGCTCTATACACACATAGTGTACTAGTGTAATTTTATAGTCAAGATAAACTAATATCAAATTACACTACAACCATTCCAATGGTTTGTCCCAATCCATCATGGTTGTGAGCTTCTATTTATAATTTATAAGGAACTGATAAGATGATCTTCTGTGTGACACCGCACACCATGTTTATCTATAATATAAATTAAATGGACAACTGCATTTAACTAAATGCAGACATTTGACCAATGTGATTCTCATTTCAAAATAAATATTTATACAAAAAGCTAGGCTTTTAGTATACATTCTAACAATCTCCCACTTATATTGAAAGACTATGTTGCCATACATCTGATCCCCATCCCCTCAACATGCCCATCAAAAGCTCTCGCCGGAAGGGCCTTAGTGAAAGGATCTGCCAGGTTATCTTCTGATGCAATCTTGGCGACAACAACTTCTCCTCACTTTTCGATGTCTCGTATCAGGTGGTACTTGCGCTCAATGTGTTTACTTGCCTTATGGGCTCGTGGTTCCTTCGAGTTTGCTACTGCACTACTATTATCATAATAAATTATGATAATTTTAGACAAACCAAGAATCACATCCAAGTCCATCAAGAAGTTTCTGAGCCATACAGCTTCTTTGGCTGCCTCAGAGGCTGCCACATACTCATCTTCCATGGTGGAGTCCGAAACACATTTCTGCTTAACACTCCATCATGCTATGGCTCCACCTCCCAAAGTAAACACATACCCTAAGGTCGACTTAATATTGCCCCTATTTGATTGGAAGTCTGAATCCGTGTAACCAACAGAGAGCAAATCATCTGCCTAGTAAACTAGCATATAATGTCTAGTCCTTTTCAGGTACTTCAATATATGCTTTACGGTAGTCCAATGTCCTTGTCTTGGGTTACTTTGATATCTGCTAACCATGCCCACGGCAAAATAGATATATGGTCTTGTACATAGCATCACATAGATTAGGCTTCCTACAGCCGAAGCATAAAGAACTGCCTTCATGTCCTCTATTTCCTTTGATGTTTTAGGAGACATCTCTTTAGATAAAGGTACTCCATACCGAAAAGGTAGAAAACCTTTCTTGGAGTTTTGCATACTAAAACGAGCTAAAATAGTATCAATGTATAAAGCTTGGCATAAGCACAACATTCTTTTCTTGCGATCCCTTATTACTTTGATCCCAAGAATATGTCCACATTTTCCCAAATCCTTCATATCAAACTACTTGGACAACCATACCCTTACATCTGACAACACTTTGACATTGTTACTAATAAGCAAAATGTCATCTACATATAGTACAAGAAACACCACCACATTTCCGTCACTATTCTTGTATACACAAGACTCATCCGGACACTGAATAAATTCATAAGACTGGATCACTTTATTAAACCAGATGTTTCAAGATCTCAAAGCTTGCTTTAGTCCATAAATAGATCGATTGAGCTTACATACAAGATGCTCTTTGCCCTACACAATGAATCCCTCTGGTTGCTTCATATGGATATTTTCTTCAAGACTTCCATTAAGGAAAGCTGTATTGACATCCATTTTCCAAATCTCATAATTCATATGAGCGGTAATAGATAAAAGAATCTAGATAGACTTAAGCATGGCTACTGGCAAAAAGGTTTCCTCATAATCGATTCTCTCTTTTTGAGTATACCCTTTTGCAACAAGCCTTGCTTTGAAGGTTTCCACCTTCCCATCTATCCCTTTTTTTCTTTTATAGACTCATTTACATTCAATGGCTTTTACACCATTTGGTGGTTCTACAAACTCCCATACCTGATTAGAGTACATAGATTCTATTTCAGAGTTCATTGCACTTTACCAAGATGCTGCATCTTTATCTTGGAGTGCTTCATCATATGTCCAGGGATCAGGTTCATGTTCACCAGGGATCAAGTCCGAAGATTCTCCCAAAAACATAAATCATTTAGGTTGCCTGACAACCCTCCCACTATGACAAGGCACTACTTGTAATTGTGCATCATTTTTGACATTTGTTGCAGTTTCTTATGGTATCTCATCTTGTACTGTTGTTACTAAAGTAGGCATATCTTCTCTTATTTCCCTAAGAATAATTTTACTCATGGGCTTGTGGTTCATTACATAGTCCTCTTCTAAAAATCGGACATTGGTGCTAACAATGACCTTCTGATCTTTAGAACTATAAAATAAATCACCTTTCGTTCCTTTAGGATAACCCACAAACAAGCGAACTTCTGTATGTGATTCCAACTTATTAGCGTCTCCCTTCAGCACATACGCTGGACTACCCCAAATCTGAGTATGTTTTAGACTAGGCTTACACTCATTCCATAATTCTGTGGGAGTAGGGGTTACTGACTTAGAAGGTACCAAGTTCAGATTGTACACTGCCGTTTCCAGAGCATATCCCCAAAATGAATTTGATAATTCTGAATAACTCATCATTGATCTAACCATTTCCATAAGAGTCATATTCCTTCATGCTGCCACACCAGTCTATTGGGGTGCACCAGGTGCAGACAGTTGGGATTGAATCCCGGCCTCTGATAAGTAACTCCTAAACCCTCCTAAGAGGTACTCGCAACCTCGATCAGACCGTAGTGTCTTGATACCTTTACCATGACGTTTCTCCACATCAGTCTTATATTCTTTGAACTTATCAAAGCACTCAGACTTGTGGCGCATCAAGTAAATGTACCCGTATCTCGAATAGTCGTCTATAAAAGTGATAAAATATTCGAAACCACCTCTTGCCTGGATAGTCATAGGTCCACACAAATTAGAATGAACCAATTCCAATGCATCTTTGGCTCTATACCCCTTGGCCTTAAAAGGTCTCTTGGTTGTTTTTCCTTCCAAGCAAGATTTGTAGATTGGAAAATTTTCCACCACTAATGAACCCAAAAGTCCATCGTGTTAGGATGTATACTAAAAGCCTAGCTTTTGGTATAAACATTTATTTAGAAATAAGAAACACATTGGTCAAATGTCTACATTTATGATAAATGTAGTTGCTCAATTAATTTATATTGTAGATAACATGATGTGTGGTGTCACATACAGAAGATCATGTTATCGGTTCCTTATAAATTATAAACAGTAGCTCACGACCAATATGGAAAGGAACAAACCATTAGAAGGTCGTAGTGTAATTAGGTAGTAGTTTATCTTAACTATATAATTACACTAGTACACTTAGAGTGTATTGAGTACGACCATTAGAGGTCGTTTCTTTTATACTGACTTTATAAAGGAACAAAGACCTCAGTTATTATGGAAGTGTGTGCTCTTAATCCTAATATAATAACAAGCACATATATTTGATATTTATTTCTTTAATTTATCAATGGGTGAGATTTAGTTCGATAAATCAATAAGCCCGATAAGTTGGGAAATGATATCACTTATAATGTGTGTTGTTGATTATAGAAGGAAACTGTGTCCTAGTGATCTAGGTTGAGAATGTCCCCAAGAGGAGCTCATAAGGATTGTCATGTTAAACTCTGCAGGTGGACTTAGTCCGACATGACGATGAAGTTGAGTGGTACTACTCTTGGAGCTAGATATTAATTAAGTGAGTTGTCAGTAACTTACTTAATTAGTGGACATTTGTTATCTTAAACACAGGGAGACTAACACACTCATAATAAGAAGGAGCCCAAAATGTAATTTGGGATTGGTGCGGTAGTTCAATAATAGTTCTTTAGTGGAATGAATTATTATTGATAAAATTAAGTTGTGTATTCAGGGCGAACACGGGATGCTTAATTTTATCGGGAGACCAAAACCAATTCCTCCTCTTGGTCCCAATCGTAGCCTCTTAATTATAGAGTACTATACCCACCTATACCCACCTTCTTACCCATCCTATAGGGGCCAGCCAAGCTAGCTTGGAGACCAAGCTAGGGCCGGCCAAAGTTTGGTTCATGGGTGCTTCAAGGTGGCCGGCCCTAGCTTAGGTTCAAGCTTGGTGTGGCCGGCCCAAATTAAAATAAAAGGATTTTTATTTTCTTATGTGGATAACATGATTTAAAAGAGAGTTTAAAATTTCAATCTTTCCTTTTATAAGATTCTACAAAAGATTAAGAGAAGAGCTAAATCTCTTTCCTTATTTGTAGATTAAAAGGTTGATTTTAATTTTGGTAAAAACTTTCCTTTTTAACCATATTCATGATTTAAAAGAAAGTTTAAAAATTAATAATTCTCTTTTATTAGTTTCTACAAAAGATTAAGAAAAGATTTGATATCTTTCCTTATTTGTAGATTAAAAGATATTTTAATTTTTTAGAGATAACTTTATTTTTATCCACATGTTTAAAAGAAAAATTTTAATTTATTAAATTTCCTTTTTATTAACCACCATGAAGGGAAAAATTATTTGAGAAATTTTTATAAATTTCCGGAAGTAAATTAGGAAGTTTTAATTCTTGTATGAATTAAAATTTCCTTGATTAAGGGATTAAAGGTGGCCGGCCATTATCATGATGAAAAGAAAATTATTTTTAATTAAATAAATTATCCTTTTCAATTGCAAAAGAATTAAGGAAGTTTTTATTAAATTTTTCTTATTTGCCAAGACCAAGGATTATAAAAGAGGGGGTAGAGGAGGCTTCATAGTGAACAACTCTATTATTTTTCTCCCTCTTTTCTTCCTTGGTGTGGCCGGCCCTTCCCTTTCTCTTCTCTCCATCTTTGGGCCAAAACCTTCTTTTCTCTTGGAGATCAAGTGGTGGCCGGATCTTAGCTTGGAGAAGAAGGAGAGAAAGCTTGCATCCCTTGGAGCTTGGTTGGTGGAAAAGGATCTTCTTCCTTTGAAAGTCTTGCTTGGCCGAAACTTGAAGGAAAGAAGAAGAAGGTGGTTTGGTGGCTCTTGTCTCGGAAGATCGTTGCCCACACAACGTCCGGGATTAGAAGAGGAATACGGTAGAAGATCAAGAGGTCTTTCTAGAAGGTATAACTAGTATTTTTCCTTTCCGCATCATACTAATTATTTTTGGAAATAATACCAAATACAAGAGGCATACGATTTTAGTGTTTCGAATTTGTTTTCGATGTAGTGTTCATTTGATTTTTTTTTTCCCTTGTGATTTGATTGTTCTTTTCGGTTGACCTAAAGTTATTTTAGGAAATTAAATATTAATTTTCCTTAAAAGGTTTTGTCTAGTCGGTGGTGGTTGCTCCCATATCCAAGAAGGCCATGTGCCTCGCCACGTCAGTACTGGAAACCAATTTTGGAAATTAATATTTAATGGAATTAATAACCTAGGTGATTTGGATCGAACGTGTTAAGTTCCGCAGGAGATCCAAGTCAAAACCTAAAAGAACAAATAGATTAAATTTTGGATCAAACGTGTTAAGTTCCGCAGGCGATCCAAGTTTAATTTAAAAGAACACATGGTAGCTAGGAAAAAGGTTCAGACCTTTGTACAAAATTTTTGTACAATGGAACCATTAGGTTTTCTGAGTAGCAACCAACAATTGGTATCAGAGCTAGAGTTTTGCCTCTGTGTATTTGGTATTAGTTTAATTATACACATGTCATACATAATTTAGGTAGGTTAATAGTAAGATGTGCTAACTTTGTGGATGCAGGATCCAACTATTATGGCTTATAGTTATTATGTGTGTGATTGGACCCTTGGACATATCAAGGGCATTTTATTGTGTGTGCATGATTGTATTATAAAATACAGCAGGAGCTGTATTTAGTTTTATTAGGATTTTATTTTTTGATCTAGTTACATGTACATTCCTTTTATGGAATATAGGATCGATGGATGTAAAGTTTATTTTATGTTCGATCTAGTTTACATATACATTCCTCTGAGGAATATAGGATCGAAAAATATAAAATTCTATTTATGTCGCGGATCGAATCTTGCAAGGAGTGGAACCTTTTGAGGACCAGAGGCGCAGCGGAACAAGGAGCAAGATGGATGTGACAACTAGACCCGGTGGCGGTGGCCAAAGATGGCAGCAGCTAGGGTTGGCGACACACGGAGGACAGCAATAGATAAAAGCCATAATAGTTGAAAATTAATTTTTCTATTTATTGCTTTTTATGCTATGTTGTGTGTGCTTGTTAGTATGCATGCTAAGTAGGCTAGCATAGTCAAAATTCCTCACTTTAAATAACTAAGTGGGAGAGGGATTTATTTTTAAATAAATTCCACGGTCTCCATTACTAGTTTATAAGTGATGCAACAAGCTTGCGCGTTGGCTCTGAGTGCCTTCCTCCATATCGGATGAGCTTGTTTGCGGATCACTAGATTAAACTTCCATTTTGGATGACTATAGGAAGTTAATTAAGAACGTGTCATCTTCCCCATCGGAAGGGGCACAATCTTATTAATGGACTTAGTGTCAAGTAATGGTATACACTTAGGCACGTTTATTAGTATCCTCCCCATCGAAGTCACTGCTATTATTTGTGTGACCGAAGAAAACCAACTATTAATTTGTCAGATAAATAGGTTGACAAGATAATAAAATTAAAAACTCCTCTACAAATGTTTGATTTTGCATACGTCCACACTATCGTGGCATACAAAATTCATGGTGTTTGAGGTAATTTTATTTTGTCATAAAGATTTATTGACAAGATAATTAATGGGTAAAACCCTCCTCTTACAAATGTTTAAATTTTGTATACGTCCACACCATCGTGGCATGCAAAATTTACGGTGTTTGAGGTGTTGGTGAATTTAAATAATATTGTTTGAGGAATCAATGTTATTTTAAATTCAAAAGTTTTGACCAAATATTTGATCAAAGACAGATCAACTATTAATTTTATTCGTCATAAAGTAAAGTTGACGAGATAATAAAATTAATGGATAAAATCTCCTTTTTGATTTTGTATACGACCACACTATTGTGACATACAAAATTCATAGGGATTTTAAAGAATTGATCTTGACCAAATATTTTTGTGATTCTTAGGATTTAAAATTTTTATCAATCCCCTAGTTGTTATATTATAGAAAAGACTTAGTAGTCCAAATTGTAATGATTAGAAATAGGACATGGACATTAAGGTAGACTGTCTTCTTAGAACTAAGAATAATTTAGGTGTATTTAATTCATTAGTTGAAACATGTCTAGTGGTGTTATCTACCAGAACCTGGAGTGTAGATACAGATGCCATTAATCATGTCTGCAATTCATTGCAGGGTTCCAGGAAACCCGACAACTAAATGAAAATAAAAAACACCGTCCACATGGGCACTACTGCAAAAGTAGCAGCTGTTGCAGTGGAAGAGGTTTATTCTCTAATAGGAATAAAATTTGGATTATTAGAAATTGTCTTTACATACTAAGTTTAGAAAGAACCTTATTTCAGTTTCTAAACTATTGTAGAATAGATATTGTGTCTATTTTGATAACAAAGTTGTTATCAAGAAAAATAAGGAAGTTATCTATTCTGATATGTTGGTTGACAATTTATAATCCAATAACTCCCACGATGCAACAAATGGAAATTAGTAACACATCTTCTAACTTTAAGAGAAAGCAACCTTCGGAAATGAACCAATTATATCTTTGACATCTAAGGCTAGGTTATATTAACTTAAGTAGGATTCATTGGTAGCTGATGAACTTTTGGGGTCATTAGTAGTGGAAATCTTTCCAACCTGCGAGTCTTACTTAGAAGGAAAATAACCAAGAAGCTTTTAAGTCTAAGGGGTTTGGAGCTAAAGATATATAAGAATTGGTTCATTCTGATTTGTGTGATCCTATGACTATCCAGACAAGAGGTATTTTCAAATATTTCATCTATTTTATAGACAACTATTTGAGATACGGATACATTTACTTGATGTGCCGCAAGTCTAAGTGCTTTGATTAGTTCAAAGAGTACGAGGCTGATGTGGAGAAATGTCAAAGTAAAAGTATCAAGACACTACGGTGAGATCGTAGTGGCAAGTACCTTTTTGGGAGAATTTAGGAGTCACTTATCAGAAGTAGGGATTCAATCCCAACTAACTACACCTGGTATACCCCAACAGAATGGTGTAGAAAAAGGAAGGTATAGGACTCTTATGGAAATAAGTAGATTGATGATGAGCTATTTAGAAAATTACCAAATTCATTTTAAGGATATACTCTGGAAACGGAAGTGAACATAGTACCTTTCAAAGTCAGAACTCTCTACTCATATAAAATTGCTGAATAGGCGTAAGCCTATTTTGAAGCATATTCGGATTCGAGTAGTCCAGCACATATGCTGAAGAGAGACAATGATAAGTTGGACAGGAATTCACTTGTTTGTGGGTTAACCTAGAGAAATGAAAGTAGGTTTATAGTCTTAAAAATCAGAAGGTCATTGTTAGCATCTATGACCGATTTTTAGAAAAGGACTATGTAATAAACCACGTGCCCATAAGTAAATTTTTCATAAGGAAATAATAAAGGACATGTCTAATCTAGTACCAACTGTACAAGATGAAATATCACAAGGAAACTGCAACACGTATCACAAATGATACATAATTGCAGAAAGTGTCTCGTCGTAGTGGGAGGGTTGTTAGGCAACCTAAAAAGATTCTTGTTTTGGGAGAGTTTTTGGACTCGATCCCTGGAGGACATGAACCTAATCTCCGAACATATGACGAAGCACTCCAAGATAAAGATGCAGCATCTTGGCAAAGAGTAATGAATAATAGAATTAGAATATATGTATTCTAATAAAATCTGGAAGCTTGTAGAACCACCAAATGGTGTAAAAGCCTTTGGGTGTAAAAAGGTCTATAATAGGAAAAGAGGGATAGACAGGAAGGTAGAAACTTTCAAAGCAAGGCTTGATGAAAAAGGAAACTTTTTCACTGGTAGCCATGCTTAAGTCTATCCGGATTCTTTTATCTATTTGGCAAGTGGATGTCAAGATAGCATTCTTTAATGGAAGTCTTGAAGAAAGCATCCATATAAAGCAACCAAAAGGATTCATTGCAAAGGGCTAAGAGCATCTTGTGTGCAAGCTCAATCAGTCTATGGACTGAGGCAAAGCTTCAAGGTCTTGGAACATCCGGTTTATCAAAGTAATCCAAACCTATGGATTTATTTAGTAACCGGATAAGTCTTGTGTATACAAAAGGTGTGATGGAAACGTGGTGGTATTTCTTGTACTATACGTAGATAACATTTTTGGTAGTTGGAAACAATATCAAAATGTTGTCAGAAGTAAGAGTATGGTTGTCCAAACAATTCGATATAAAGGACTTGGGAGAATGTATATATTCTTGAGATCAAAGTAATAAGGGATCGCAAGAAAAGAATATTTTACTTATCCCAAGCTTCATACATCGGAAAAATCCTTGCTCGTTTTAAGTATGCAAAACTCCAAGAAAGGTTTCTTACCTTTTTAGCATGGAATAACTTTATCTAAAAAGATGTCTCCATAGACATCAAAGGAGATAAAGGAAATAAAGACAGTTCTTTATGCTTCGGCTGTCGGAAGCCTAATGTATGCTATGCACGAGATCAGAAATCTGTTTTGCCAAGGGCATAGTTAGCAAATATCAAAGTAACCCTGGACAAGGACAGTGAACTGCAGTAAAACATATATTGAAGTACCTTAGAGGCACTAGAGAATATATGCTAGCTTACAAGGCAGTTAATTTGGTCCCTGTGGGTTGCACGAATTTTGACTTCCAATCGGATAGAGACAATAATAAGTCAACCTCGGGGTTTTGTGTTTACTTTAGGAGGTAAAGTCATAACTATGGAAGAGTGATAAGCATAGGTGTTTTTCTGGACTCCACCAAAGAAGCTTAGTAAATGGCAAGCCTCTGAGGTAGTCATAAAAGCTGAATGACTCAATAATCTAAAGATAGACTTAGATATGATTTCTGATTTGTCCAAAAATTATTACAATTTATTGTAATAATAGTGGTGCAGTAGCAAACTCGAAGAAATCATGAGTCTATAAGGCAAGTAAACACAATAGAGCGCAAGTACCACCCAATACGAGAAATCGTATAAACGAGGAGAAGTTCTTGCTGCCTAGATTGCATCAGATGATGACCTATAGATCTTTTCACTAAGGTCCTTAAGGCGAGAGCTTTTGATGGGCATGTTGAAGGGTTGGGAATCAAATGTATGGCAGCAGATATGGCAGCTTAGTCTTTTAGTATAAGTGGGAGATTGTTAGGATGTATACTAAAAGCCTAGCTTTTGGTATAAACATTTATTTAGAAATAAGAATCACATTGGTCAAATGTCTACATTTATGATAAATGTAGTTGCTCAATTAATTTATATTGTAGATAACATGATGTCTGGTGTCACATACAGAAGATCATGTTATCGGTTCCTTATAAATTATAAACAGTAGTTCACGACCAAGATGGAAAGGAACAAACCATTGGAAGGTCGTAGTGTAATTAGGTAGTAGTTTATCTTAACTATATAATTACACTAGTACACTTAGAGTATATTGAGTAGGACCATTAGAGGTCGTTTCTTTTATACTGACTTTATAAAGGAACAAAGACCTCAATTATTATGGAAGTGTGTGCTCTTAATCCTAATATAATAACAACCACATATATTTGATATTTATTTCTTTAATTTATCAATGGGTGAGATTTAGTTCGATAAATTAATGAGCCCGATAAGTTGGGAAATGATATCACTTATAATGTGTGTTGTTGATTATAGAAGGAAACTGTGTCCTAGTGATCTAGGTTAAGAATGTCCCCAAGAGGAGCTCATAAGGATTGTCATGTTAAACCCTGCAGGTGGACTTAGTCCGACATGATGATGAAGTTGAGTGGTACTACTCTTGGAGCTAGATATTAATTAAGTGAGTTGTCAGTAACTTACTTAATTAGTGGACATTTGTTATCTTAAACACAGGGAGACTAACACACTCATAATAAGAAGGAGCCCAAAATGTAATTTGGGATTGGTGCGGTAGTTCAATAATAGTTCTTTAGTGGAATGAATTATTATTGATAAAATTAAGTTATGTGTTCGGGGCGAACACGGGATGCTTAATTTTATTGGAAGACCAAAACCAATTCCTCCTCTCGATCCCTATCATAGCCTCTTAATTATAGAGTACTATACCCACCTTCTTACCCATCCTATAGGGGCCGGCCAAGCTAGCTTGGAGACCAAGCTAGGGCCGACCAAAGTTTGGTTCATGGGTGCTTCAAGGTGGCCGGCCCTAGCTTGGGTTCAAGCTTGGTGTGGCCGCCCAACTTAAAATAAAAGGATTTTTATTTTCTTATGTGGATAACATGATTTAAAAGAGAGTTTAAAATTTAAATCTTTCCTATTATAAGATTCTACAAAAGATTAAGAGAAGATCTAAATCTCTTTCCTTATTTGTTGATTAAAAGGTTGATTTTAATTTTGGTAAAAACTTTCCTTTTTAACCATGTTCATGATTTAAATGAAAGTTTAAAAATTAATAATTCTCTTTTATTAGTTTCTACAAAAGATTAAGAAAATATTTGATATCTTTCCTTATTTGTAGACTAAAAGAGATTTTATTTTTTTAGAGATAACTTTCTTTTTATCCACATGTTTAAAAGAAAATTTTTAATTTATTAAATTTCCTTTTTATTAACCACCATGAAGGGAAAAATTATTTGAGAAATTTTTATAAATTTCCGGAAGCAAATTAGGAAGTTTTAATTCTTGTGTGAATTAAAATTTCCATGATTAAGGGATTAAAGGTGGCCGGCCATTATCATGATGAAAATAAAATTATTTTTAATTAAATAAATTATCCTTTTCAATGGCAAAAGAATTAAGGAAGTTTTTATTAAATTTTCCTTATTTGCCAAGACCAAGGATTATAAAAGAGGGGGTAGAGGAGGCTTCATAGTGAACAACTCTATTATTTTTCTCCCTCTTTTCTTCCTTGGTGTGGCCGGCCCTTCCCTTTCTCTTCTCTCCATCTTTGTGGCCGAAACCTTCTTTTCTCTTGGAGATCAAGCGGTGGCCGGATCTTAGCTTGGAGAAGAAGGAGAGAAAGCTTGCATCCCTTGGAGCTTGGTTGGTGGAAAAGGATCTTCTTCCTTTGAAAGTCTTGCTTGGCCGAAACTTGAAGGAAAGAAGAAGAAGGTGGTTTGGTGGTTCTCGTCTCGGAAGATCGTTGCCCACACAACGTCCGGGATTAGAAGAGAAATACGGTAGAAGATCAAGAGGTCTTTCTAGAAGGTATAACTAGTATTTTTCCTTTCCGCATCATACTAGTTATTTTTGGAAATAATACCAAATACAAGAGGCATACGATTTTAGTGTTTCGAATTTGTTTTCGATGTAGTGTTCTTTTGATATTTTTTTCCCCTTGTGATTTGATTTTTCTTTTCGGTTGACCTAAAGTTATTTTAGGAAATTAAATATTAATTTTCCTTAAAAGGTTTTGTCTAGTCGGTGGTGGTTGCTCCCATATCCAAGAAGGTCATGTGCCTCGCCACGTCAGTACTGGAAACCAATTTTGGAAATTAATATTTAATGGAATTAATAACCTAGGTGATTTGGATCGAACGTGTTAAGTTTCGTAGGAGATCCAAGTCAAAACCTAAAAGAACAAATAGATTAAATTTTGGATCAAACGTGTTAAGTTCCGCAGGCGATCCAAGTTTAATTTAAAAGAACACATGGTATCTAGGAAAAATGTTCAGACCTTTGTACAAAATTTTTGTACAGTGGAATCATTAGGTTTCCGAGTAGCAACCAACACATCGGCTATTAGCCTTTGAATCCTACTCAAGTTAATATGACCAAGACTTAGATGCCAAAGATATATTTGGTTTATTTCTGAAGGTTGCTTTCTCTTATTAGAATTACAATATGTGTTATTAATTTTCATTTGTTGTATCGTGAGAGTTATTAGATTTAGCATTATTCAAATTGCCAACCAACGTACCAGAATAAATAACTACCTTATTTTTCTTGACAACTACTTTGTCATCAAAAGAAATAGAATATCCATCCATAAATAGTTTAGAAACTGAAATCAAGTTCTTTCTAAAACATGGTACGTAAAGACAATTTCTCAAAATCAATGGTTTATTTCTATCAAAAGATAAATAAACATCTCCCACTGCAACAGTCGCCACTTTTGTACTATTGTCCATGTAGATGGTAATCTCCCCTTCATGTAGTTATCGAGTTTCTTGGAACCCCTGTAATGAATTGCAGGCATGATCCGTGGCTCCCGTATCTACACACCAGGTACTGGTAGATAACACCACTAAACACGTTTCAACTACTAGAGAATAAGATATACCTTTATTGTTCTCATTTCTACAAGGAAAGTCCACTTTTCAATGTCCAGACTGCTTGCATGTAAAGTACTTGCCCTCCGGCTTCTTCACACCTGCATGCGGTCCAGTCCCTAGAGATCGATTCACTTTTCTTTGCTGAACTAACTTATTTCTTTTTCTTCTTTCTGCCTTTCGGCTTAGAAGCAAAAATATTTTCAGCAATGTGAATTTGAGACCTTTGACGAAATAGCCCTTCTGCTACTTGAAGTTCTGTCAGAAGTTCCTCCAACAAATAAACCCTTTTGTTCATGTTGTAGTTCAGACAGAACTACTCAAAACTTTTAGGTAGTGTTTGGAGAATGATATCGACCTGGGTTTCCCCATCGATTTCTACTCCAAAGACTTCAATCTCATTCAAAAGAGCCATCATTTTGAGGATATGATCCCTTACGGGTGCTCCCTCAGTCATGATGGTCGTCATCAAGTTTCTCATAGTCTCTTGCCTAGCAACCCGATTCTGGTGTCCAAAGAGTTCCTTGAGATTGCGCATCATGTCATAAGCAGTAGGCATAGTCTGATGTTGATGTTGCAGCACATTTGACATAGAAGCTAAAATGTAACACCGCACCATCTCATCTGCCCTGACCCATTTCTTATAATACTCAATCTCCTCTTCACTAGAATCGCTATTAGGCAGGCTTGGACAGATCTCAAAAAGTACGAACTTGTAACCTTCAGCGGTTAAGACAATGTCCAAGTTTCGTTTCCAATCAATGTAATTGGGACTAGTAAGTTTGTTTTCTTTCAATATAATAGCAAGAGAATTGAAAGTCATTTGAAATCCTGAGAATCACAAAATATTTGATTAAAACTTTAGAATTTAAAATAATATTGATTCCTCAAACAATATCATTTAAATTCACCAACACCTCAAAACATCATGAATTTTGTATGCCACAATATTGTGGACGTATACAAATTCAAACATTTGTAAGAGAGGATTTTACCCATTAATTTTATTATCTTGTCAACCTAACCTTATGACAAATAAAATTAATAGTTGATTTTTCTTTGGTCACACAAATAATAGCAGTGACTCTAATGGGGAGGATACTATTAAATGCGCCTAAGTGTATATCATTACTTGATACTTAGTCCATTAAATAGGATTGTGCCCCTTTAGATGGAGAAGATCACACAAACCTAAATAATTTCCTCTAATCATCCATAAAGGGAGTTTGATCTAGTGATCCACAAACAAACTCATCCGATGTGGAGGAAGGCACTCAAAGCCAACGCGCAAGTTTGAATGCATCACTTACAAACCAGTAATGGAGATCGTGGAATTTAAATAATTCCTCTCCCACTTAGTTATTTAAAACGAGGAATTTTAACATGCACACACACACAGCACATAAATAGCATAAAAGGCAATAAATATGAAAAATAATTTTCCAACTATTATGGCCTTATCCATAGTTGTCTTTGTTGGTTGCTACTCGGAAAAACCTAGTGGTTCCACTGTACAAAAATTTTGTACAAAGGTCTGAACCTTTTCCTAGCTACCATGTGTTCTTTTAAATTAAATTTTGGATCACCTGTGGAACTTAACACGTTTGATCCAAAACTTAATCTATTTGTTCTTTTAGGTTTTGACTTGGATCTCGTGCGGAACTTAACACGTTCGACCCAAATCACCTTAAGTTATTAATTCTATTAAATATTAATTTCCATAATTGGTTCCCAGTACTGACGTGGCAAGGCACATGGCCTTCTTGGATATGGGAGCAACCACCACCGACTAGACAAAACTTTTTATGGAAAGCTAATATTTAATTTCCTAAAATAACTTTAGGTTAACCGAAAAGAACAATCAAATCACAAGGAAAAATAAAACAAAAGAACACAACATCGAAAAATATATTCGAGATACTAGAATCGTAAGCCTCTTGTATTTGGTATTATTTCCAAAAATAACTAGTATGATGCGGAAAGAAAAATTACTAGTTATACCTTTTAGAAAGATCTCTTGATCTTCTACCGTATTCCTCTTCTAACCTCGGACGTTGTGTGGGCAACGATCTTCCAAGATGAGAAACCACCAAACACCTTCTTCTCCTCCTAGCTAGGTTCGGCCAAAACAAGAAAGCTTCACCAAGGAAGAAGAAAAAAAACACCAACCAAGTTCCAAGGGATGCAAGCTTTCTCTCCTTCTTCTTCTTCTTCTCCAAGTAGTATCCGGCCACCACAAGAGCTCCAAGCCAAGAGAAAGGTTCGGCCACCACAAAGAAGAAGAGGGGAAGAGAGGTTGGCCGGCCACACCAAGGAATAAGAGAGGGAGAAAAATAATAGAGGTTGTATCTCATGAAGGCACCCCAACCCCCTCTTTTATATTCCTTGGCCTGGGTAAACTAGGAAATTTAATTACAATAAAAATTTCCTTAATTTCCTTGACATGATTTAATTGAGAAAAATAAAATAAAATTTCCCAATTAAACTTATAATGGCTGGCCACATCATAGAGAGAAAAATTAGACAAGTTTCAATCAACAAATTAAAACTTCCTAAATTGTTTCCGGAAATTTTAAAAATAAAATTTCTCTTCAAAAATCCCTTCATGGTTGATAAAAAGGAATTTCTATAATTTTAATTTTCAACATGTGAATAATTTTCAAAGAGAAAATAAAATATCTTTCCAATCTACAAATAAGGAAAGAGATCTAATCTCTTTCTTTAATCTTTTGTAGATCTTTATAAGAGAGATATTTTTATTTTAATTCTCTTTAATAAATTATATCTTTCACATAATAAAAATTAAAATTAAAATTCTTTTTAATTTTATTATGGCCGGCCCCCGCTAGCTTGGGTTCAAGCTAGGGCCGGCCACCCATAAACCAAGCTTAGGCCGGCCCTAGCTTGATTCCCAAGCTAGCTTATATTGGTGGGTATAGAAGGTGGGTATAGGTGGGTATAGTACTCTATAAATAAGAGGCTACGATAGGGACCGAGAGGAGGAATTGGTTTTGGTCTCCCGATAAAATTAAGCATCCCGTGTTCGCCCCGAACACACAACTTAATTTTATCAATAATAATTCATTCCACTAGAGAACTATTATTGAACTACAGCACCAATCCCAAATTATATTTTTGGGCTCCTTCTTATTATGAGTGTGTTAGTCTGCCTATGTTTAAGATATCAAATGTCCACTAATTAAGTGAGTTACTGACAACTCATTTAATTAATATCTTAGTCCAAGAGTAGTACCACTCAACCTTATCGTCACGTCAGACTAAGTCCACCTGCAGGGTTTAACATGACAATCCTTAAGAGCTCCTCTTGGGGACATTATCAACCTAGTATCTCTAGGATACAGTTTCCTTCTATAATCAACAACACACACTATAAGTGATATCATTTCCCAACTTATCGAGCTTATTGATTTATCGAACTAAATCTCACCCATTGATAAATTAAAGAAATAAATATCAAATATATGTGCTTGTTATTATATTAGGATTAAGAGCACACACTTCCATAATAAATGAGGTCTTTGTTCCTTTATAAAATCAGTATAAAACAAACGACTTCAATTGGTCCTACTCAATACACTCTAAGTGTACTAGTGTAATTATATAGTTAAGATAAACTAATTCCTAATTACACTACGACCTTCCAATGGTTTGTTCCTTTCCATTTTGGTCGTGAGCTACTGTTTATAATTTATAAGGTACTGATAACATCATCTTCTGCATGTGACACCACATACTATGTTATCTACAATATAAATTAATTGATCAACTAAAAATAAATATAGATAATTTGACCAAATGTGATTCTTTATTCAAACTAAATGTTTACAAAAGCTTAGGCTTTAAGTATACACTCTAACAATCTCCCACTCCTACTAATGACTAAGCTGTCATATCTTCTGTCATACATCTGATTCTCATTCCCTCCACATGCCGATCGAAAGCTTTCGCCAGAAGGGCCTTAGTGAACGGATCTGCCAGGTTATCCGCTGATGCAATCATGGCGATGACAACTTCTCCTCGCTTCACGATATCTTGTATCAGGTGGTACTTGTGCTCTATATGTTTACTTGCCTTATGGGCTCATGGTTCCTTCGAGTTTGCAACTGCACCGCTATTATCACAATAAATTGTGATGATTTTGGGCAAAACAGGAATCACATCTAAGTCCATTAGAAAGTTCCTGAGCCATACTGCTTCTTTAGCTGCCTCAGAGGCTGCTACATACTCAGCTTCCATGGTTGAGTCCGAAACGCATTTCTGCTTAACACTCCTCCATGAAATGGCTCCACCTCCTAAAGTAAACACATAGCCTGATGTTGACTTACTACTATCCCTATCTGATTGGAAATCTGAATCCGTGTAACCCACAGGGAGCAAATCGTCTGCTTGGTAAACTAGCAGATAATCTCTAGTCCTTCTCAGGTACTTTTATATATGATTTACCACAGTCCAATGTCCTTGTCCAGGGTTACTCTGATATCTGCTGACCATGCCCACGACAAAATAAATATCAGGTCTCGTACATAGCATTGCATACATAAGACTTCCTACAGCCGAAGCATAAGGAACTGCTTTCATGTCTTCTATCTCCTTTGATATCTTTGGAGACATCTCTTTAGATAGAGCTATTCCATGCCTAAAAGGTAAGAAACCTTTCTAGGAATCCTGCATGCTAAAACGAGCAAGGACTGTATCTATATATGAAGTTTGGGACAGACTCAACATTTTTTTCTTGCGATCCCTTATTACTTTGATCCCAAGAATGTGTGCACACTCTCCTAAGTCCTTCATATCAAATTGTTTGGACAACCATACCCTTCGTCTGATAATACCTTGACATTGTTGCCAATTAACAATATATCATCTACGTATAGTACAAGAAATACCACCACATTTTCGTTACACTTCTTATATACACAAGACTCATCCGGACTTTGAATAAATCCATATGACTGAATTACTTCATTAAACCGGATATTCCAAGATCTTGAAGCTTGCTTCAGTCCTTAAATGGACCGATTGAGCTTGCACACTAGATGCTCTTTGCCTTTTTCAATGAACCCTTCTGGTTGCTTCATATGGATGTTTTCTTCAAGACTTCCATTAAGGAAAACTGTCTTGACATCTATTTGCCAAAACTCATCAGCAATGGATAAGAGTATCTGGATAGACTTAAGTATGGCTACCGGTGAAAAGGTTTCCTCATAATCGATTCCCTCTTTCTGAGTGTACCCTTTCGCAACAAGCCTAGCTTTGAAGGTTTCTACCTTCCCGTCTGTCCCTCTTTTCCTTTTGTAGATCCACTTGCATCCAACGGCTTTTACACCTTCAGGTGGTTCTACAAGCTCCCAGACCTTATTAGAGTACATAGACTCTATTTCAGAATTCATTGCCTTTTGCCAAGATGCTGTATCTATATCTTGGAGTGCTTCGTCATATGTCCGGGGATCAGGTTCATGTTTACCCGAGATCAAGTCTGAAGACTCTCCCAAAAACATGAATCTCTCAGGCTGCCTTACAACCCTCCCACTACGACGAGGCACTGTCTGTGGTTGTGTATCATGTGTGACACGTGTTGCAGTCTCTTGTGGTACTTCATCTTGTATTGTTGGTACTAAAGTAGACGTGCCCTGTCTTAGTTCTTCTAAAACAACTTTACTACTGGGCTTGTGATCCATTATGTAGTCTTCTTCTAAAAACTGGGCATTGGTGCTAACAATGACCTTCTGGTCTTTAGGACTATAAAATAAACCTCCTTTCGTTCCTTTGGGATATCCCACAAACACGCGAACTTCGGTACGAGATTATAACTTATCAGCATCTGGTTTCAGCACAGGTGCTGGACTACCCCAAATCCGAATATGTCTTAGACTGGGTTTTCGCCCATTCCACAATTCTGTGGGAGTAGAAGAAACTGATTTAGAAGGTACTAAGTTCAGAACGTATACTGCTGTTTCCAGAGCATATCCCCAAAATGAATTTGGTAATTCTGAATAACTCATCATCGATCTAACCATCTCCATCAGAGTCCTATTCCTTCGTTCTGCCACACCATTCTGTTGGGGTGTTCCAGGTGCAGACAATTGGGATTGAATCCCGACCTCTGATAAGTAATTCCTAAACTCTCCTAAGAGGTATTTACCACCACGATCAAACCGTAGTGTCTTGATACTTTTACCTAGTCGTTTCTCCACATCAGCCTTGTATTCTTTGAACTTATCAAAGCACTCGGACTTGCGGCGCATTAGGTAAATATATCCGTATCTTGAATAATCATCTATAAAAGAGACAAAATATTCAAAACCACCTCTTGCCTGGACAGACATAGGACCACACAAATCAGAATGAACCAATTCTAACACTTCTTTGACTCTATACCCCTTGTCCTTGAACGGCCTCTTGGTCATTTTACCTTCCAAGCAAGATTCACAAGTTGAAAAATTTTCCAACTCTAATGAACCCAAAAGTCCATCGGCTATTAGCCTCTGAATCCTACTTAAGTTAATATGACCAAGCCTTAGATGCCAAAGATATGCTTGGTTCATTTCCGAAGGTTCTTTTCTCTTATTTGAGTTAGAAGATGAGTTATAAATTTTCATGTTTTGCTTTGTGGGAAAAATTGGATTTAAAATATATAAATTGCCAACTAATGTACCAGAACAGATAATCACTTTATTTCTCTTAATAACTACATCGTTACCAAAGGAAACTGAATATCCATCTAAAAACAGTTTAGAAACTGAAATTAAATTCTTTCTAAAACTGGGTACATAAAGATAATTTCTTAAAACCAAATTTCTATTTCTACTAAAATATAAGTAGAAGTCTCCCACTACAATAGCTGCCACTTTAGTAGCATTGCCCATGTAGACGGTAATCTCTCCTTCAGATAATCGTCGGGTTTCCTGGAACCCATGCAAAGAATTGCAGACATGATCAGTGGCTCCCGTATCTACACACCAGGTGCTGGTAGATAACACCGCTAAATATGTTTCAACAACTAGAGCATGAGATATACCTTTATTTTGGTTCCTACTAGGACAGTCCACCTTCCAATGTCCTGACTGCTTACAGATGAAGCACTTGCCCTTCGGCTTCTTCACTCCAGCTTTAAATCCTGTACTCTGAGATTTATTCACTTTCTTTGCTGAGCCAGCTTGTTTCTTCTTCTTCTTTCCTCTCGGTTTAGAAGTAGAACCATTTTCAGCATAGTGAATTTGAGAATTGTGATGAAATAATCCTTCTGCTGCTTGAAGTTCTGTCAGTAGTTCCACTAATGAATATATCCTCTTATTCATATTATAGTTCAGGCAGAACTGCTCAAAACTTCTAGGTAGCGTTTGGAGGATCATATCGATCTGTGTTTCCCCATCAATTTCTCCTCCAAGGATCTGTATCTCATTCAGATAAGCCATCATCTTTAGGATATGATCCCTCATAGGAGTACCCTCTTGCATGGTGGCTGTCATTATTTTTCTCATGGCTTCTTGCCTAGAAGCCCTATCCTGATGACCAAAGAGTTCTTTAAGATTGTTCATAATATCATAAGCTGTTGGTAAATCTTGATGCTGATGTTGCATTACATTTGACATTGAAGCCAAAATGTAACACTGCGCCATCTCATCTACTTTTACCCATTTCCTATGATATTCAATCTCCTCTTTGGTAGATTCACCAGTAGATGCTTCAGGGCAAGGCTCAGTCAGTATAAATTTATAACTTTCAGCAGTAAGAACAATATCTAGGTTCCTTTTCCAATCTATGTAATTAGGTCCAGTAAGTCTATTCTGTTGAAGTATGATGGACAGTGGGTTGAAAGTCATCCTAACAATCACAAATAACTTTTGGTCAGAACTCTAAATTTAGAATAATATTGATTCCTCAAACAATACTATTTTAAATTAACCAACACCTCAAAACACCGTGAATATTGTATGCCACGATAGTGTGGACATATACAAATTCAGCATTTGTAAAAGTAGGGTTTAACCCATTAATTTTATTATCTTGTCAACCTAACTTTTTGACAAATAAAATTAATAGTTGATATCCTTTGGTCACACAAATAATAGCAGTGACTCCGATGGGGAGGATACTATTAGATGTGTCTAAGTGTGTATCATTACTTGACACTAAGTCCATTAATAAGATTATGCCCCTTCCGATGGGGAAGATCACATGCTCTTAATTAACTTCCTATAGTCATCCAGAATGGAAGTCTGTTCTAGTGATCCACAAACAAGCTCATCCGATATGGAGGGAAGGCACTCAGAGCCAACGTGCAAGCTTGTTTGCATCACTTACAAACCAGTAATGGAGACCATGGGATTTACTTAAAATCCCTCTCCCACTTAGTTATTTATAAATGAGGAATTTTAACTATGCTAGCCTACTAAACATGTATACTAACATGCACACACAGCACAATATAAAAGCAATAAATAGAAAATCTAATTTTCAACTATTATGGCTTTTATCTATAGTTGTCCTCCGTGTGTTGTCATCCCAAGCTGCTGCCATATTTGGCCACCGCCACCGGGTCTAGCAGTCGCATCCATCTTGCTCCTTGTTCCGCTGCGCCTCTGGTCCTTAGAAGGTTCCACGCTTTGCAAGATTCGATCCACGACAAAAATAGAATTTTACATTTTTGATCCTATATTCCATAAAAGGAATGTACATGTATCTAGATCAAAAAAAAAATCCTAATAAAAACAAAATATAGCTCCTACTGTATTTTATAATACAATCATGCACACACATATAAATGCCCTTGACATGTCCAAGGGTCCAATCACACACATAATAACTAAAAGTCATAATAGTTGGATCCTTCATCCACAAAGTTAGCACATCCTACTATTAACTTGCCTAAATTATGTATGACATGTGCATAATTAAACTAATACCAAATACACAGAGGCAAAACCCAAGCTCTGATACCAATTGTTGGTTGTTACTCGGAAAAACCTAGTGGTTCCACTGTATAAAAATTTTGTACAAAGGTCTGAACCTTTTCCTAGCTACCATGTGTTCTTTTAAATTAAATTTTGGATCGCCTGCAGAACTTAACACGTTTGATCCAAAACTTAATCTATTTGTTCTTTTAGGTTTTGACTTGGATCTCCTGCGGAACTTAACACGTTCGACCCAAATCACCTTAAGTTATTAATTCCATTAAATATTAATTTCCATAATTGGTTCCCAGTACTGACGTGGTGAGGCACATGGCCTTCTTGGATATGGGAGCAACCACCACCGACTAGACAAAACCTTTTATGGAAAGCTAATATTTAATTTCCTAAAATAACTTTAGGTTAACCGAAAAGAACAATCAAATCACAAGGAAAAATAAAACAAAAGAACACAACATCGAAAAACATATTCGAAATACTAGAATCGTAAGCCTCTTGTATTTGGTATTATTTCCAAAAATAACTAGTATGATGCGGAAAGAAAAATTACTAGTTATACCTTTTAGAAAGACCTCTTGATCTTCTACCGTATTCCTCTTCTAACCTCGGACGTTGTGTGGGCAACGATCTTCCGAGATGAGAAACCACCAAACACCTTCTTCTCCTCCTAGCTAGGTTCGGCCAAAACAAGAAAGCTTCACCAAGGAAGAAGAAAAAAACACCAACCAAGCTCCAAGGGATGCAAGCTTTCTCTCTTTCTTCTTCTTCTTCTCCAAGTAGTATCCGGCCACCACAAGAGCTCCAAGCCAAGAGAAAGGTTCGTCCACCACAAAGAAGAAGATGTTGGGTTTTTCGGGCCGCGAAAACCGCTTTTCGCGTCGCGGAAACCCCGAATCGCCCAAGCCACGGATCTCGTGCAAGGTAAAACCGAACGAAAATACGAGTACGAGTTTGAAAACTTTAATCTACAGAAGATCTACATAAGGATAAACCATTTATACCTTTGATGCGCTGCCCTTCGCATTCCCGCTCGTCCAAATGATGCCGGATCTCAAGACCGTCAAGCGCCGGTCCTCTAGAAGTATCCACACGGACACACTAGATGGAGATAACCAAAAACCCAAGGTGTGCTAGCACCTATGTCGTTCGGCCAAGGGAGGAGAGGGAGAGGGAGAGCTTGAGAGGGAGAAGGAGGAAGATACACACAAGTGAATGAAAAATGAATTTTTTCACCCAAAAAACCAAGTGGCCGGCCACTTTTCAAAATTCACATTAATTGCATTAATTGCAATTAATATGAAACCATAAAATCACATTAATTGCATTAATTGCAATTAATATGAAACCATTAAGAGAGTGGCTTTGTAACTTCCATGAGGTGGCACCCATGATGATGTGGAACATCATTATTGGTCCACCTAATGCCAACTCACCAATGAGGTGGCAAAAAGGTCAAGTCAAAATTGACCTTTGGTCTTCCTTCTCAAGTCAAGTCAAACTTGACTCAATCTCTACCATGGTGGATCTAATCCAATCATTTGATTCGAGCCAACTTAATATAATGAATCTAATTCATTAAATTAAATTGATTCAATGAGTCAAAATCTAAATTAGACTCATTTAACACATGAATCAACTTGAGTCGAACTCAAGTTAGCCCAATTAGGATTACTCTTAATCCAATTTGATTCATCAAATGAATCTAATCCTCTTGGTTCATCATATGAACCTAATCTCCACCTAATTGTCCTAAGTGTGTGACCTTATAGGTTCTTGTAACGTTGGCAATGCCCTAAACCCATTTAGGAGCATAAGTAATGAGCGGTATCTAGCAACACATCATTACTACCCAAGTTACAAGAATGTCGAGATCCGACATCACCTTGTGACTACCAATTGTGACTACTCACAAAATAATGACAAGTGTCCTTCTATCCTAGACATCTAGATTGATCAATATGAGGCATAGACCGTGTCATCCTCTAATCAATCTAAATCTTGAACTCCAAGTTAGACTCACTCGATCAAATGAGCTCAACATCTAATGTTGACTCATTTGGGCATGGCCATGCGCTTAGTGGTCTCACTCTATCAAGAATAGCGATGTCGCTCCCGTCATATGAGAGGGATAGATCCCATCTACATCACTCACATCCCTCTGCATAATTCGTTACATACCCAGTAATCGCCTTTATAGTCCACCCAGTTACGGGTGACGTTTGACGAAACTAAAGTACATAACTCCTTATGTAGGGATCCATGGTGACTTCAGGTCTAAGGACTAATAGTCATACTAATAGCCACATGAGAAAGTATATGACACTCATATAACAATCCATGATACTTTCTCATGGCGGGTCATTCAATATACATTCTCTAATGCATACTCATGTGTCAGCTTGATATCTCTATATCCATGACTTGTGAGATCAAGTCATCGAGCTGACCTACATGCTAGTCTTATTGTATTAACATTGTCCCTGAATGTTAATACTCGACTAGGAATGATTTAGAGTAGTGTTCCCTATATCATCTCACTATCGATTCAACCAATCGATTGATATAGGTAAGAACCTTCTACTTAAGGACGTTACTATACTTATTTTATCTGGCACTAATACAAATAAGCATAATAGCCAAAAACCAAATGCCTTAATATATATATAAGAATATGATATACATGAGTCCATACAATCATCAAATGATTGGCTCTAGGGCTCTAACTAACAATCTCCCACTAGCAATAGTGCCAATCAGTATAGGCTCTAAGGCCTAATGACCTAGTGTGACCATCATGCTTTCTCTGTGCCAAAGCCTTGGTCAAGGGATCTGCAATGTTAGCTTCTATAGATACTCTGCAAATCTTCACATCTCCTCTATCGATAATCTCTCGAATGAGATGGAAACGTTGTAGAACTGCTGTGAACTCTGCCAGCTCATAGCACTACCATTCAAGAAAAACACGAACCTCGACTGCGATTTTTAATCATCCTGGTCGGTCTGGAAGCTAGCATCACTGTAACCCTTTACAGCTAGCTCATCATCGTCTCCATATATCAAGAAATATTCTTTAGTCCTTCTCAAGTACTTAAGAATATTCTTGACCGCTATCCAGTGACTTTCACCTGGATCTGACTGGTATTTGCTCGTCATACTCAAAGCATACGAGACATCAGGTCGAGTACATAACATGGCATACATGATAGATCCTATGGCTGTGGAACTACAAAAACCCTCAGGTTGTGTCATGTACACATCCTCGAGTATGTTTCCATTTAGAAACACGATTTTTGACATCCATCCGCCATATCTCGGAATCTGGTCTCATCACAGCTTCCTGATAGGTGTTAGGCTCATCCTCTATGAGCACAACGTCATCATGGTCAGACACGAGAAATGAATATCTCTCAGGCTGACGATGTACCCTATCAGACCTGCGAATAGGTATGTCTACTTGAACTGGTTGTTGTTCCTCAACTCCTTATGGAACAACATCATCCACAACACTTTGTGGTTCCAGTTCAACTTCCATCGAGGCATCAGTGCTATTGTTCGCATCTTGAACTTCTTCAAGATCGAACGCGCTCCCACTAGTCTTTCTAGAAACAAAGTCCCTTTCTAGAAAGACCCCAGTCTTTGCCACAACTACCTTGTGCTGACTGGGAATATAGAAGTAATATCCCTTAGTTTCCTTGGGATTTCCGATGAAATAGCACTTGTCAGATTTGGGTCCTAATTTGTCTGAGACTTGACGTCGTACGTAAGCCTCACAACCCCAAATCCTCATGAAAGACACCTGGGCATCTCCCCCAGTCCAAATCCTATATGGTGTCTTTATCACGGCCTTGGATGGAACTCGGTTGAGTATGAAAGCTGCCGTGTCTAGAGCATATCCCCATAGATATGTCGGAAGATCTGTGTGACTCATCATAGATCGTACCATATCTAATAAGGTACGATTCCTCCTTTCGGATACACCATTCCACTGTGGTGTTCCAGGAGGAGTGAGTTGAGATAAAATCCCACACTCAGCTAAGTAGTCACGAAACTCATGGCTTAAGTATTCACCACCTCGATCTGATCGAAGTACCTTAATACTCTTGCCAAGCTGGTTCTGTACTTCATTCTTGAATTCTTTGAACTTTTCAAAGGATTCAGACTTATGTGTCATCAAGTACACATAACCGTATCTACTAAAATCATCAGTAAATGTGATGAAGTATCTATAACCGCCTCTAGCAGCAACATTGAAAGGGCCACATACATCACTATGTATGAGTCCTAACAAATCAGTTGCTCTCTCGCTATGCCCACTAAAGGGGGTCTTGGTCATCTTGCCTCGTAGGCATGACTCGCATATCTCATATGATTCTAAATCAAATGAGTCCAGCAAAC